>NC_000074.6:111860247-112120247 GCF_000001635.26 Mus musculus | reverse complement strand
ACAAATAAGTAAGTACATCTTTTGTTAAATTAAGAATATTGGGAAAGGAAAGGCCAAATCATTGTCAGGTGCAACTTCAAAACAACCAAGGCTAGACCTTGTCCTTGCATAACATACACAAGGCTCTGTGGATAATTTACTAAAGGCTTCGTAGATTATCTACTTTCACGTCATTGTGACCAAAACCCCAGACATAAACAGCTCAAAGCAAGAAAGATCAGACTTGAGTCCTAGTTTCAGAAGGTTGTCGCTCTCCATGGCAGGGAAGACAGAGCCCAGCAGCTCCATCTGTGTTGGTTGGAGCATCTGGCAGGGATGCCCTGGTAGCAGTAGAACAGGAAAGAGAGAGCTAGGACAGAACCAAGGGCCAGGTTAGACTCTTCCAAGTCCCATTCCCTAGTGACCTACTTCTGACAGCTAGTGACCTAGAGACCTACTTCTGACAGCTAGGCCCCACCTCTTAAAGGTTCCACAGCCTCCAAAAATAGTGCCACGAGACAGAGAACATGCTTCAAAACACAGACTCACGGAAGATGTCTCGCATCCATTGGTAACACTTAGCCTGCTCACGGTATGCTGCAAGTCTGTCTTTAGAGCCTCAGACATAGGCAGGCATACGGCATACATTTTATTCAAGAACAATTATTTGGGTCCGAGGGCATAGTTCAATGGTTACAGTACTTGCTCGCATATGCAAGACCCTGGATTTAACCCTCAATACTAAGACATAAATAAAAGGAGAGAAGGACAGGAGAAAGAAGGGAAAATTATTTTGATATTGCATAAGAAGATAAAAGGCAGGGGCTGGAGATGGGGCTCAGCATTTAGAAGCACTTGCTGCTCTTGCAGGGTACATAGGTTCGCTACTCATCTTCCCACACGGTGGCTCACAGTCAACCCAGTTCCAGAGAGGCCTTACTGGCCTCTGCAGAGGGCAGGCACATATGTGGTACACAGACACACAGACAGACAAAGCACCAAGACACATAAACAAAAACTAATTCCAAAAACTGTTTTTGAAGAAGATAAAAAAGTAAATTCAGGCAGATACCTTCCTTGTCAACTTGACTGGATTAGAAATCACATAGGAAACATAGCTCTGGGTCTGTCTGCAAAGATGTTTTCGGAGAGCACTGTCAGACCTTTAACTCCTTTTTCTCATCGCTCTCCTCCAATCCTGGGAAACTGAACTTGGCCATTTCTCATCTTGAAATGAGGCATGTGTAACCTCTTCCTGGAAGGACTTAACCTTTGATGCTCAACTCTTTAGCTTAGCCTTCCTTCCCTCCTCCCCTTCTCCTCCTCCTCCTCCTGAGCTGAGGAGGAGCCAGGATGAACCATGACAGGAAGGGAACTCGACCTGAAGCCTCATGCATCTACAGTGGACTGCATGTGAGGAAAAAAGTAGATAGTTTTCTTTTTAATTTTGTTTTACTTATTTTTTTTAATCATGGGGGGGGGGGGTGCATCTGAGTGCCGGGATCTGCAAAAGCCAGTAGAGAGAGTTTGATTTCCAGAGCTGGATTCACAGGCAGTTGTGAGCTGCCTCACGTGGGTGCTGGGAACAGAACTCAGGGTCTTCTGCAAGCGAAGCATGCACTCTTAACTTTCAAGCCATCTCTCCAGTCACAAATGCTGTTCTCTCAGGCCACTGGGATTTGTCTAGCATGTGTTGGATCTCAAAAGGTCCCAAGTAAGAATCTAAATCTGATTGAGGAGTGAATAGAAAGTTGCCCTGCAGGGGGAAATCAAAGTACAATATAATATAAGGTATATATATATATATATATGTATATATATATATATATATGTATGTATAAATATAAAGTACAATATAGCACAGTGAAATATTTAGTAAACAGCTGTGCTTCATAGCTGATACCATTTGCAAGGGAGTGGGCAATGTCTCAGTCTAGCCCAGGCTAGCCCTGGAACTCACTGTGTAGCCCAGGTTAGAACCAGGTTACAGTCGAACCAATGGTAATCCCCCTGTTTCAGCCCGAGATTACAAGCGTGGGCCACCACGATCAGCCTGATATCTTCAAGGACAGTTTTCACCTGATTGTGTCATAGCTTGATCAGGACATACTAGAAAATAAAATGCTAGCTGTACAAGCTTATTACTAGATGGATTCGACAAGATACTTCAGGAGACATCAGTTCTGGAAAGAATTTTCATTTGCAGACAGGAATAAAAGAGAATAGAGAGAGAGTCTAAAATTTCTAGGATTTGCAAAGTCAGACAGGCAGAAGCATCTCATCGCCAGCTAGAGAAAGATTAAAGTAAGAAGACGTTCTTCTCTTCATTCCTGTCATAATCTGTTGTCTCTCGCCCTGGTCTAACAGGGACATTTGTCACACTCTTTACCCAGAGTCCAGATCACCCACATTCCTCCCCCCACGCCCAGTCATTGCTCACTCATGTCCACAGGCATTGCTGCTTAGACCTCTGAACACTGTAGGCCTCCCGGCTTTGTCCAAGGACATTTTCAACGTTCATATTTACCCTCCTTCCTCGGAGATCTCATGTCTTTAGTGCTATGTGTGTGTCGATAGATCTTTAACTTCTGATCAGAATTCTAGCTATGTATGCATGGTGGTAAGTGCTCGAAGTCCCAGCTACTGGAGTCTGAGGCAAAACAATCACTTGAGTTTGTAAGATAGAAAGCAGCCAGGGCAACACAGGGAGACCCCATCTCAAAAGGAAAGAAAAAGTTACAGTTTTCTACTTGGATTGAAAATGGGCCTCTCAACCCTCTGAACGGAAATGAAAATTGAATGTGTTTGCCTCTCCCATAGCTGCTCTTCCAGAGGGCTTCAGTAGATGGAAATCCCATCTTTCCGTTTCCAGTGGTATTGATCTTAGTGTCCCATTGTGTCTTCCTCATATCCAATCCACTAGCAACATCCTTCACTCAATTTTCTGAACCCATGGGGAATCTGAGTCCTTCTCACCTGCCTTCCGGTATGAATATTACATCTCTAACCTCTAACTCCTCTCCCTACATCCTCCCTGGCTGATCATCTAGAAGCTATTCAAAAATTGGCAGCCAGTGTTTCGTTTTAAACAAGGTTAACCCGGGCCACTTTTTCAGACTCAACTCAACTGGAGCCAGGGAGATGGCTCAGGGGTTAAAGCAACTGCCGCTCTTGCAGAGGATCCAAGTTCAGTTCCCAACACCCCTCACAGCCACACATTCTAACTCCGGAGAATCCCTCTTCTGGCTTCTACAGGTATCTGCACTCATGTCCATACACCCATACACAAACACAAATGCACACACATAATTTTTAAAATAATAATTACAGGGCTGGCAAGATGGCTCAGTGAGAGAAAGCACCAGGGCAAATTGCTTGCATTATTTTGTTCCACAAACACTGTGTAATCTTGGGATCCAGCGCTGCACCCCCTGCCCCAGTATATATATATATATATATATATATGTTACTATTTAAATGTCTTACAGAGCCAGTGAGATGGTTCGGTAAGAACACCTGGAACACCTGCTCACAACCCTGATGCCCTGATCTCCAGCATCACATGAGAGGAAGAACTTGATCCTATAAGTTGTCTTCAGATCTTCATATGAGTGCCATGGAACACATACACCCACCCTCAAACAAACATACATAGATAGATAGATAGATAGATAGATAGATAGATAGATAGATGATTGATAGATGATTGATGATAGATAGATAGATAGATAGATAGATAGATAGATAGATAGATAGATAGATAATAGATTATCATTAGATAGATAAGTATAGATAGATAATAGATGATAGATAGATAGATAGATAGATAGATAGATAGATAGATAGATAGATTATAGATAGATTATCAATACATAGATAGATGATCAATAGATAGATAGATAGATAGATAGATTATAGATAGATTATCAATACATAGATAGATGATCAATAGATAGATAGATAGATAGATAGATAGATAGATAGATAGATAGATGTAATACAAAATTTTAATGTATAAATGTCTTTAGAATCAATGTACTCTGTGTGACCCTGGGACAATAGACAGGAAACTCTCCTTGGTATTTGGTTTCTTTATAAACCCGATATAGAGACTAAATCAATAATACCTAAAAATACCTAATTTCCCTTCCAGGATAGAAGCATAAATTATCTATTTTGTATTCATGCAGTGCCTTCAAAGTTCAATACGGAGATAGACATTTGCACCCTTAAGCAAATATCACTCTCTAGCCCGGCTTACACACGCCAGGAGGTTTGCTTTGGGCTCAGCAGATCAGCTACTAATGACCCTTCTCTTCCCGTCCTGTTCTCTCCTGACACCCAGAAAATTATTCTTCGAACTTCTCAAGATTTCACCAAACCCATCTTTTAAGATGTTTTTGCAAATTGGTCTGCTCTCGTTTTAAGATTAGATTTTTTTTTTCATTTCAGAATCCATGTTTCAGTTTAACGAAAGCCAAATCCTCTTACAAAGCATGTGTCTGTCGACAACCCAAATACCATCATGGCTGAATGGAACCAACTTAGATAAGCCAGTATCGGCTCCCAGAGCTTGGAAAACAAGTCCCAGCATCTCTTAGATGATATGCTCTGATGGACAGGTACTTAACACTACCTGGAAGATCTCCACCTCAAGTCCTATTATTGCTAATAAATTCCGTCACGATAAAAACAGGATACAGAATCCAGGACCAAAGAAGACATTTTTTAAAGTCACTCCTCTTTGTTCATAACACGTTCTTCTGGATAAACAGCTCAGCAGACTGAGTTTGGTGCATTTGGGGATCAGCAAATCCAAACTCAAATGTGTTTTCTCACTAGGCAGAAGTCTACCTAGAGACCCTTAGGGGTCCTTTACAGTTAGCCACCTGAGTAGATTCAGCAATACACCCAGTGACACCTCCCATCCTGTATATGAAGCCCCCTATAAACACTGGCTGGGATATACTGTTCTCCACAAACACAGTAGAGCTGAAATCAGTGACCTAGATAGACGGAGCCATGGCACGGAGGCTGGAAGAAGCCCTCCTCGCTCACACCCTGTAGTTGTTATGGTACCATGTGCCCAATATTCCCAGCTCCTACCAAGAAAATGGCATGTGTATGCCCATTTATCCCAATTCTGGGCTCAATTAGAGTAACTATAAATCAGTACCCCTGGTGTGAGTTGAGTACACGTTGTTCAAAATGACACTCATTTGGGGGAACAATTATAATCATTTTATCACCACCCGGCCCAGAAAACATCCTCTCTTTCCTTGGTTTAAGAAGCAGCCATCAAACTCCCGGTTCAGTTAAACTATTTAGAAGCATTTTATTCTAAATCTCTGTCTGGGTGCTTCTAGCCTTAGAAGCTTAAGTGTTTTCCTTTTCTGTGCACTCATCCTTGCTGCCATCTGCCTCCTCGTGTATCCGTGGTATATAGGGGTCATGGCAGCTAACCTCTTAAGCAGCCTCTATAGAGATGCTACCAGTCAAGACCTACCGATCTGGCTGGTAAGCGGGTCGAGAAATCCATTTACTGTGAGGAACTAAAATCCATGTCATTCTCCGTGCTACCTTGCTACCTTGCTCCACCACTCTGCATATCAAACCTGAACTGAAGCCTAGTGCAGTTCTCTGGCACACTGAAGGAAGCTTAGGTGCAGGTTACTACCGTATTCATTACCTTCCTCTGTGTCTCCATTGGTTCCAGGAGCAGCAGCCCTGGACTTTTTACTAAGTGTAACCCTGTGGTAGCCCTGTGGGATAGAGATGGCTCAGCATTTAAGAGCACATGCTGGTCTATCTGGAGGACCTATAACTCTAGCTCCAATGAATCTGATGTCTTATTCTGGTCTCCTGGGCACACATGTGCACATACATCCATCTATAGATACACACACACACACACACACACACACACACACACACACACACCACAGCCTTTCTGTGTCTTGGCTTTTCTTGTTTTGTTTTTGTTTCTGTTTTTTCGAGATGGGATTTTTCTGTATAGTCCTGGCTGTCCTGGAACTCACTCTGTAGACCAGGCTGGCCTCGAACTCAGAAATCTGCCTCCCAAGTGCTGGGATTAAAGGTGTGCGCCACCACTGCACAGCATTACATCTCCCAAAGAAACTGTCTTCACTGGGCTTTTCTGTGATCTCAACGCGGCATAGCCACAGTGCAAAGCCAGGCAGCTCTTGAGTCTCTGAGCTCGAGCATGGAGTCCTATGTGTATGTATATGCATGATTATACGTGTGTATGTACATGTGCATGTTTGTATATGCACATATGCATAAGTTACATCTTTATAATTTATAAGTTGTTGGGGCTGGTTAATTCAGGTGTGTGATTCCCCCACCCACCCACCCACTCCCCACACAAACTTAATGGCCCAAACTCTATCTCTGGAGCCCATGACAAAAACCTAATGGAGGCACTCACTACTGTAATCCCAGCACTCCTACAGAGATGAGAGGCAGAGGCAGGAGAATCATGGGCCAATTAACTGGAAAAATGAAGAGAGAGAGGCAAAATGGGAGACCCTGCCTCAACAAGATGTAAAAAGAAAACTAACTCCCACAAGTTGTTCTCTGACACAGACACACACAAATTGTTATTGTTGATGTTATAGAACAATAATTTTAAATTTTTTTAAAAAGGAAATAGTTTCCATAGGCTAAGCATGGTGACACACATCTATAAGCTTGGAATTAAAGAGGCTGAGGAAGAGCACTACCTCACCTGGGCAGATACCCAGAAGAAGTTCCAACTGGTAATAAGGACACGTGCTCCCCTATGTTCATAGCAGCCTTATTTATAATAGCCAGAAGCTGGAAAAAAACCAGATGTCCCTTAACAGAAGAATGGATACAGAAAATGTGGTACATTTACACAATGGAATACTACTCAGCTATTAAAAACAATGGATTTATGAAATTCTTGGACAAATGGATGTATCTGGAGGATATCATCCTTAGTGAGGTAACCCAATCACAAAAGAAGTCATTAGCTATGCACTCACTGATAAGTGGATATTAGCCCAGAAACATAGAACACCCAAGATACAATTTGCAAAACACAAGAAAATCAAGAAGCAGGAAGACCAATGGGTGGATACTTCATTCCTCCTTAGAATAGGGAACAAAATACCCATGAAAGGAGTTACAGAGACAAAGTTTGGAGCTAAGATGAAAGTATGGACTATCCAGAGACTACCCCACCGGGAATCCATCCCATAATCAGCCACCAAACCCAGACACTATTGCATATGCCAGAAAGATTTTGCTGAAGGGACCCTGTTATAGCTGTCTCATATGAGGCTATGCCAGTGCCTGGCAAATACAGAAGTGGATGCTCACAGTCATCTATAAGATGGAACACAGGATCCCCTGTTCTGGAGAAGCTACAGAAAGCATCCAAGGAGCTGAAGGGGTCTGCAACCCTATAGGTGGAACAACAATATGAACTAACCAGTACCCCCAGAGCTCGTGTCTCTAGCTGCATATGTAGCAGAAGATGGCCTAGTCGGCCATCACTGGAAAGAGAGGCCCCTTGATATTGCAAACTTTATATGCCCCAGTACAGGGGAATGCCAGGGCCAAGAAGCGGGAGTGGGTGGGTAGGGGAGCAGGGAGGGAGGAGGGAGGGTATAGGGAACTTTTGGGATAGCATTTGAAATGTATATAAAGAAAATATCTAATAAAAATAAATAAGTAAAAAAAAAAGAGACTGAGGAGGGAGGATCATGAATTTAAGACAAGCTGGGCAGTGGTGGCGCACGCCTTTAATCCCAGCACTTGGGATGCAGAGGCAGGCAGATTTCTGAGCTCAAGGCCTGCCTGGTCTACAGAGTGAGTTCCAGAACAGCCAGGGCTACACAGAGAAACCCTGCCTCAAAAAAAAAAAAAGATTTCAAGACCAAGCTGGGCTACACAGAAAGAACTTATATTGGGGAAGAAAGGTTTCCATAAAACTTGCATTATGTGTGTATCACTCACTAATCTCTCTGTGCTCAAACTATTTTAGGAGACATGTAGTAACGAAAGGTCACAGTGTCACCACTTGGACTAGTGGTGACCAGCCAGAGATTTGTCATATGAGCCAAGCACTGTGATTTCAACAACCACCGTCTGGCAGCCACACTGAGAGTTCCTCTTTCCAGAATGTTATCCTGGTCAATAAAGGACTGCACATTACAAAAGTCAAGCCAAGAGGGAAAACATACTGCTTTTCTACATGTGTCAAAACAAGATTCAGAGTCTTGAAGCAATAAGAAAAAGATAAAGTGTTCTGTCAGCCAGGTGAGAAAACTTCAGACATTTTTATTCTCAAGCAAATCTGGAAGGCTGTTTGCTTCAAATGTTTAAAAAAAAAAAAAAAAAAAAAAAAGGAACATAGAGTAAATTGTTGATTTTACTGCACAGATTAACTATTCCATAGTAACAATAACACATAAACTTCCAAATGCCTTGTGCCCCCCCCCCCGCCACGTAATAACCCCGCTTAAAGTTGCTGTCTTTAGTATTTTAATTTTTTTCTTAGAGATAAAAAAAAAAAAACGTGAACCCAACAAATAAATAGCCAAATTAAGATGAATTGGATGTGTTCGGAATGTTGAGAATCTATTTACATTTTAATAAGATATTTCCTCAGTGTAGGTCTGAGATAAATCTCCCTGGAGAAGAGACTGGGACACAGAATTAAGAAGAAAGACGTGCCCTTGATGATTTGGAGAAAAGGAAAAGATAAGCAGAGAGATGTCTAATAGAAACAGATGTGGATGTAATCCCTTCAGGAAGAAAAAAGAAAAAAAACGTACAAATACAACACGAGAGGAGGGGAAATGGCTTTAGACAAGGATAATGGGGAACCTGGGTTGCTTTGAGAACACGTGCTAAGGACTATGTGACTCAGACTCCCCTCCAAGTCAAAGCCCAGCAAATGGGTGTGTCGTGTGGATCGCTTAAAGAAAGGCAAGATGCTGTGCACGAGATGTTACTTATGAGAACGGTTGAGAGGGAGGTTCTGAAAGTGGCAGCAGATGGTTGAAAGAGAAGAGTGCCTGAGCCTGAAAGTGTCCAGAGAGGATCCATAAACAATGGAGTATAGACTACAGTAACAGATGGCTATTACTCATTTGTTGTGGGGTACGCACACCTGTGCACACAGAAGCCAGAAGACAGCGTTAAGAGTTCACCTCTTCCACTCTTCACCTATTCCCTCGAAGCAGGGTCTCTTCCTGAACTCGGGGTTCATGTCTCAGCTAGGCTGAAAGCCAGCAAACTCCAATAGTCCTCTCTCGTCTCTATTCTTTGTGGAGCTGGGGTTAAGAGGCATATCGCTTATTATGTGGGCTCTGTGATCCGAACTCTCACCCTCGGGATTGTGAAGCGAGATTTCTTAGCCACTGAGCCGTTAATTGCTCTAGCCCAGACAATTGTTTTCTATTCCAGTCTAACCTGAAGGAAAGCCTGTCAGCTAAGTTTGGATGTTAAGATACTGTCGGTGGATATCGTAGAATTCTATTCGCTGCATTTTCATAATGACTACTTATACTTCCACCAAGCTTTACATAGCTGGAGGGAATATGGAATAGCCCTACAGCTTCTACTCCACAAGTCATACCATGATAATTGATCAATGGCCACATGATAAGGAGAAATACAGGTATGGTTAGGTAGGGGAATTATGTCTCTCATTTGCAGAGCACCTCCTCATACTTCAGGGATAACCTGTCTATCTCTGAGAAAAGGATCCCTAGTACTTGTGAGGCTTCTTGTCTTTGGTTGGCTGGTTAGTCTGACAGTACTAAGGACTGAACCTAGGGCCTGACATTGAGCTTATCCCCAGCCCTGGTTTATAGTTTTCTCAGTTCTAAACATGGAGACTGTGTGACTCAGTCCCTCTACCTTTCTCTATGAAGGGACACAGGAGAACAGAGCTGATGGTTGGGGAAAAGAGAGAGATTTCCTTCAATGGTATAACCAACAACTGCATGTCCATGCTCCCAATAAGCCATCCTATCTAGAGTCCTATTAGCAACCCTAATCAAACTCATTAGATGGGCCAGTGAGATAGCTCAGCTCATAAGAGTGCTCACTGCCAAGCTCAACAACCTGAATTCAATTCCTGGGACCCACATTGTGGAAAAGAGAACCAACAGGGGCAAGGTGATCTCTGAGCTACACACACACACATGCACACACACACGTATACGTACATGTGTGCAAGTATATATACTATGTGCAACTAATATGTGCTAATAAAGAACAAAAGAAAAAAAAAAGATGAGCAGAGAGACAATTCCTGGGGGCGGAAAATTGTATCTGGGTAGATCTGAGGTTTCCGAAGTGCCAACCTCTCCTAGAAACAAAGAATAGAGAGCCAAGTGTGGTGGCGCACACCTATAATCTCAGCACTCTGGAGGCAGAGGCAGGCTGACCTACTACAAGGCCAGCCTGATCTATTAAGTGAGTTTCAGGCCCACCAGGACTATATACTGAGACTCTGTCTCAAAAACAAAGAAAAGAATAAAAAGTAACAATTTAGCTTGAGCGATTGATTGCTCCTTAGAGTGCTAGCCCAGCATGTGTGAGGTCCTAGGTTCCATTCCCAGCACCACCCAAAGAAAAAAGTGAAGAGACAGCTCTGACTTCTCTAAATCCTTAACACCTTTGTCCACAGAGCTATAAGGCTGACCCTCATCATTATTGGTTATTACTACAAGAAACCATAAGTGATGAACCAGCTGATCCCAGGTAATTAATCCAGACACTAAGTAAGGATATTCCTCCCACCTGGTGAGTTCCTTCTCGCTATTCCTTAAGAAATCTATGTTTGTTCTGCTGCAAAATAAAAAAAAGAAAGAAAGAAAGAAATTAAACAAGCTTTTTCCACCAATACATTTTGTTTCCATAGATTTGTTCGTACTAATGGTTCAAAGCAGCGCCCTTCAGCTAGCCAAACAGCAAGAAGTCAGGAGGAGCCGAACACTGAGGGCTTCTGGCTCTGAGTAGAGTCTGAGCCCATCAGCCAACCTGCTTGCTGCCTCTTAATGGGATCACAGCTGGGGAGGATTCTTCACAGGAGAAAGACAGTCTCAAAGGCAAGACCCCGGATCCTTAGCTTACCACAAATTGCATGGAGCCTGCACATGCTTCATGTGCAAGAGAAGCAAAACGGACAGCAAGGTAGCTGGGCAGGGGGAGCTGCTTACCGCCGAGATGGACAGCCTGAGTTTGAGTTCCAGGGACTAACGTGATAGAGAAAACCAGCTTCTACAGGTTGTTCCCCCTCCCCCTCCCCCTTTCTCACACACACACACAATCTCTCTCAAATAAATTTTTAAATATTTTTTTAAATTCAAGTTAATTTCAGGTATTCAAATATTGACTGTTGCTATTAAGTAGCCAAGTAGAACATTCAGAAAAACTAGGTAATTATTTCAGGGTGTCGTAAATCTTGAGTGTCTTGCTTTTTCCTTGCCTTTCAAAAAATAAAAATAAAAAGATTTACCTATTATTATATCTAAGTACACTGTAGCTGTCTTCAGACACAGCAGAAGAGGGCTTCAGGTCTCATTACGGATGGCCGTGAGCCACCACGTGGTTGCTGGGAATTGAACTCAGGACCTTTGGAAAAGCAGTCAGTGCTCTTAACCACTGAGCCATCTTTTCAGCCCTATCCTTGCCTTTTAAAACAAAGAAATTTCAGAACATGTCTTCGTTTTGAATACAACAACAGATTGTTGTCTCCCATTAGTCTGTTAAAAGGGGAGGTTCTCTCTGTCCTGTAGATTTTTTTTATCTTTCCATATACTAATTTGTTTTGAACAGATCTTTGCATTTTCACAGAAGTTTGTTTAACTAATGGTATTATAGATCTGCTGTGGCCAGCACCTTGGTAGTCATCATGGTTATAGGGAAAACAAATGCCACTTAAAAGCCAAGCTGAAGACACACTCCCCACACACACACACACACTGTCCAGGACTCTGTCATGAGGTTTTGCTCGAGGTCTTGAGTAGGGACAGGAAAGGTTGGTTAAAGCACTTTGAAAGACTAACGGTTGACCATGAAGTGGAACAGAGAGACACCACAGGGCACCTCCCATAACATCTGTAAATGGAGACGCGCTGCTGCAAAAGAAAGGGGGTGGCCCAGCAGAGCTGGGGCAAGATTTTATTATTTTTAATTATATGTATGTATGTGTCTATATGTGGGTATGTGCCCATGTGTGTGGTGCCTAAGGAAGCCAGAAGTGAACATTAAATCCCCTGGAGCTGGAGTAACAGATGTTTATGAGTTGCCCGGCATGGGTGCTGGGAACTGAACTTGGATCTGCTGAGGTCTGCTGGAAGAGCACATGCTCTTAGCTGCTGAGCCACCTCTCCAACCCCCAAAGTTAGCTTTGAACGTCTTCAACTAGTGACTAAACACAACTGTCATGCAAAGCCCTGAAGCTGCCATCCCTTGATGGGATGAAAACTTCAAACCATCATTCTAAGAGGTCTCCGCAAAGGAAGAGCACTGGAGATGAGGAAATCTGCAGCCTGGCTGGTTTATTTTCACAGAAAATGAAGTGTCTCATCGTAGAGATCTTCCCCCATGTTAATACAGTTGAAAAAACTCTGAAGTGTAGTACTTGCTTGCACCTCTACAGCAGAGGCACCTTAGATTATCTTTTTCTGGAAGCCATCATCTACGTTCTTTCTCTTTTCCACTCCCTCCTCTCCCTTTCCAGTCATGGCCTCATTTTGAATCTCACCCCTCAGAATTAGAGCTCTACCTAAGACTTGATTGAGTCACTCCAGCCACCGCTCAGTTGCTTGTGAGGTAATGTCAACTTGACACGATCTGTAATGGCCTAGGAAGAGACTCACAAATGAGGAATTCTATGGATCAGGCTGACAGGCATACAGACATGTCTTTGGGATATTGTCTTGATTGTGTTAACTGGCCTAAGAAGATCTGCCACTGTGGGCGGCACCATTCCCTAGTGTATTAAGGCTGTCTTGAGAGTGAAGAGGGGAGCGAAGCACACGTATGAATGCATCCGTTCATTGTTCCCTGATTATGGATGCAGCTGTTTCAAGCTCCTTCTTCCTTGGTTTTTCCAAAGTGATGGGCTGGTACCTGAAATGGTGAGTGTTTCTCATCAGTTGCTTTGGCAGGTATTGTTATCATAGCAACAGGAAATGAAACTAAGACATGTGGTATTCTAGTTTGTTTTCTATTGCTGTGACTTAAAAAAAAAAAAAAAAAAAAGACCAAAAGCAACATGGGAAAGAAAGGGATTATTTGCTTACAGGTTATACAGTCAATCACCAGAGGAAGCCAAGGCAGAAATTCAAACAGGGCAGGAACCTGGAGGCAAGAACTGAGGCAGAGGACATGGAGTAATAGTGCTTGTTGGCTTGTTCCCCCGGGGTCGCTCTTGTACAACCAGGACAATCTAATTCTTTAAAAAAATATATATTTTGGTATTACTCGTGTGTGTATGTGTGTGTGTGTGTGTGTGTGTGTGTGTGTGTGTGTGTGTGTGTGTGAGAGAGAGAGAGAGAGATATGTGATATGTGTATACACATATTCCACAAGCACATGTGAAGGTCAGAGGACAGCTTTGAGAGTTCGGGAGTTCTCTCCTTGCTCTCTTCATGGCTGCCAGGGATGAGCTCATATCCTCAGACTTGAGCAGCCAGGACCTTTACCTGAGAGCCATCTCACTGGTCCTCATTTTGTCCTGTTTCTCAATCTTTCATGTAGTTGATACAGATCCCAACTATGGTGTCTCTATAGATTCTGCTAGGAAGTACAAAGGGACATAGCAAGGAGAATTGGTCCATTTTCTGTATGACCTGAGAGATAGAAACGGCTACCTGAACTGTAGTTACTGGACCACCCTTTCTTCTGCCTGACAGAGTCTCCCTGCACACAGCAAGAGGAATCTCTGCTTAATGGTGGCTGAGCTGAAGCACATGAAGATCAGCTCTCAGAGACCTGCATTTGTTCACAATAAGGAGCTATGACAAGGTGCCGAGATGGAGACCTCTAGATGCTGCCACGTCGCTGAACCCTTTGAGTATCTCCACTCTCACATTCAACAGCATACACTGCAAAATCCTTTGCCTCCTATACAGATGAGTCAACAGAAAGAAATTCTTTTAGCTTTCATCTCAAACAGGGTTCTCAAAAAAAAAAAAAAAATCCTAGCAGAAAGCTTTCCAGTTCTCTGAAAATCTATAAGAAATGGAATTTAAATTCATTCAGGACTTCTTCCTACCACTCTTAAGTTTAAGGAGTCATTGATCGTGTTTTGGAAACAAAGGACCGTTCTCCTTTCAAGCGCCTGTAGAAATGGCCCTCTTATGTTTCTATATCTTATGGAAATATAGACCTGAGATCCGGGCGGATGTTGGTAGGATGCTCACTGTCTTTATAGTGCAATCCTGCAAGTCTTCCACTTCCTTCCTGAAGGCAGGACTCATGTCTGGCAGACCTCATGTCTGGCAGACCTCACATTGGCAATTGATGGACACCTTCAAAGAGCTACTTGACAACTTTGACAGGTAGATCATCCCAAGCCTTTGGCAGAGAGGGGGAGAGCCAGTCTAATGGCAGAATGCCGGCTATTTTGATCAGGGGACTTTCTGTTTGATCTCTGCGTGTGTCTGCTTGGATCTGAAGAGGAGAAAGTACACTGCAAGAGGCACAGTAGAACAAAGGTCCCTGGATCGTGACGGACTCCTTCAATTATCAGCAGACTATTTTTAAAAAACTGAGAATTATAAAGAAGCTACATTAAGAAGATAAACCTCCACAGAAGAAATGAAATTCTTCCCAGCATCTCCGTGCGTCCAGCTGAGACTCGCTTAACTCTGTGCTGTCCAAGATTAAGGAGGGAAGTTTTTAACTTCTTAAGAGTTAGGAATACTATACAATATGTAAAATCTGACTTTAGCCAGAGAGATGGCTCGGCAGTTAAGAGCACACCCTGCTCTCCCAGAGGACCCAGGTTCAATTCCCAGCACCCATGGGGGCAGCTCACAACTGCCTATAACTCCAGCCCTAGAAGATCTGAGACCCTCACACAGACACACATGCAAGCAAAACATCAATGCACATAAAATAAAAAAATAAATGAATCTCTTTTTGAAAAGAATTTTGACTTAAGTTTTGAAACGATGTTTTATTATTTTTAACATTTATTTTATTTTTTAAATTATATGTATATGTACCTGCAGCTTTCAAAAATGGGCATTGGGTTCCCTGAGGCTGGAGTTGCAGGTGGTTGTGAGTTGCCGGACACGGGTTCTGGAAATCAAACCTGTCTCCTTTTACAAATCAGGACAGGCTCATAACCACTGGACCATCCTGCCAGCACTGTTGTTCTGATTTTTACCAGGCTGTTTCTCTGACAGTTTTAAAACACATACATAATGTATTCCGGTTACTCTCTCTTAAATTTGGCTTTGATCTGACATGTCATATCCCAAGGTGGACACCTAAATCCTCTCTCTGGGCACCACTATGGGTGAGTTTTTCCTTGAAATTGCTAGTTAACTTAAACACCACAATGCATTACACGCAGGGGTTATAGAGAGGAATTTTATTACCCTCATATAAAAAGATGGACAGTGGCTGATGGCTCTCATTTTGAATGCCCTGGGAGCAACGTGGGCATTTATGTGCACAGGGGAAGCTCAGCCCTGAGTGGGAGCAGAGTGGTCCATCCCACAGTGCACTTCGTGGACATCAATCAATGGACATCTTAGGGAGTGTGTTTATGATGGAGTTGTATGCAAGTAAACACACATGCCATACTAATGTTTCTGGTCACTCTTATGTGGCCTGAGTGGGATCTTATCTCAGAGCTTCAAAGGAAACTGATGATCACTGGGGTCTTAGAATGCTCACGAAAATAGTTCTGAAAGTGGGTTTTCTCATATCCGTGAGACTCTGATCATCCTTAGATCAGAAAGGGATGCAGAGAATTATCATTTACAAGACTAAAATCCTTCAGCGCTGCTGTCCAGTAAAACTCAATTGTGCTGATTTCTTTCTTTAAAAAAAAAAAAAGGTGCTGCAGGGTGTGGTGGTGCACGCCTTTAATCCCAGCACTCGGGAGGCAGAGGCAGGCGAATTTCTGAGTTCGAGGCCAGCCTGGTCTACAGAGTGAGTTCCAGGACAGCCAGGGCTACACAGAGAAACCCTGTCTCCAAAAACCAGAAGAAAAAAAAAGAAAAAAAAAAGTGCCTTATTCTTTAAATCAATACATTTAAAATGTTTCTTTTCTTTCTTTCTTTCTTTCTTTTTTTTTTTTTTTTTTTTTAGTGTGAATATTTACAGGCCGCTGTGTGAATTTACAGGCCGCTGTGTGACGTTTGGTATATAAATACATTATGCCGTGTTAAAATCAGGCTAAGCATGGCCTCAACTGTTTGTCATTTACTTACAGTGAAAACATTCAAAGTCGTTTCTCGTAGCTTTTAGAATGTGCAGCATATTGTCATTATCCGAAGTCACTCCTCTGTGAAAAAATCACACCAAGTTTCCCACTTCTCCCTGAACATAACTTAGTATCTACTGATGCTCTTCCAGCCCCCAGCCCCTTCTCTGCCCAGGCTCTGAGTAACCGCCGCTCTATTCTCAGCTTCCTTGAAATTAGCTAAATGGTTAACTAATAGTCAATTCATTAATAAGTTAACTAATAGTCTCCTGTATGAGTAAGATCACTTGTCCTTGCTTTTCTTTTTTCTTTTCGTTCTAAATTTTATTTTATTTCCTTTCATGTCTGTGTGTGCATGTGCCTGTAGAGGCCAGAGGTCAGCATTAGCATCTTCCAAAGTCCCTCTCTACCTTATTCACTGAAGCAGGGTATCCTGGTTGAGGCCAGCACTCTCCCAGACAGTCTAGTTAGCCAGCTTGCTCTTGGGATCGCTTGTCTCTACCTTCTGAGCATTGGGATTTCCGTCAGGCGCCCGTCCATCATACCCACCAGCATGTTTGCAGGTTTGGGGATGTGAACTCTGATCCTCCTACTTGGCTAGCAAGGGCTTCAGCCACTGTGCCATCTCCCATCCCCTATTTTCTTTTTTTTCTTAAAGGATTTATTTATTTTGATTTTATGTCTGTGAGCATTTTGCCTGAATGTATATATGTGCACCATATACATGCAGTGCCCTCAGGGACCAGAATGCCCACTGGATCCCACGAAACTGGAGTCACAGACGTTGTAAGCTGCTGTATGGTGCTGGGAACTGAACCCAGGTCTTCAGTAAGAGCAGTACACATTCTTAGTTGCTGAGTCACCTCTCTAGACCCCTCATTTTTTATATATTTTTTCCATGTGTGTGTGTGTCTGTGTGTCTGTGTTGTCTGTGCCTGTGTATCTATGTGAATCTGTGTGTTTTTTGTGTCTGTGTGTGTGTGTGTTCATGTGTATTTATGTGTATGTCTGTGTGTGTTCATGTGTGTGCATGTCTCTGAGTGTCTGTGTGTTTGTGTGTATGTCTGTGTGTGCATATGTGTGTCTGCATGTGTCCATGTTTGTGTGTGTGTCTGTGTGTGTTTCTGTGTGTGTTTGTGTGAGTGTCTGTGTGTGTATATGTGTGTCTGTGTGTGTCCATGTTTGTGTGTGTGTGTGGGTAGGCAGTGATGTGTGTATGGGTGCAGGTATGATATGATACCACAAGAGGGTACTGGATCCCCTGGAGCTGCCCAGTGTGGGTGCTGGGAACTCAGACTCTGTAAAAGCAGTACTTGCTCTTAACTACTGAGTCATCTCACAGGCCCCACATCCATCCACAAATGATTTTTTTTTTGAGACAAGGTCTCTCACTATGTAGCTCTGGCTGGTGTGGAATTCACTATGTAGACCAGGATAGCCTCTAACTAGCCTCCCTAGTACTAGGATTAAAGGAATGAGCCCCACTCAGCTCCAACATTTATTTAAAGTAGTTTAAACAGGGCCCCAATACACAGCCCGGCCTGGCTGTACAAACCAGGTAGCCTTGAGCTTCAACCAGTCCTCCTGCCACTGTTTCCCAAGTGCTGGGATTTTAGGCATGTGAGGTCAGCCCTGGCGCAAGGAATTCTTCATATTATTATTCATTTACTTTTTAAAGTAGAATACTATGTTACCCAGACTCACCTGAAACTTTTGATATAGCTAAGAATGACCTTAAACTCATAATCCTCCTGCCTTTACCCACCCCAAACCTCAGCTAGGATAATGATGTCCATCACAACTTCCAGTTTATGGTTCTGAGGACGGAACCCAGGGTCTTGTGCAAGCTAGGCAAGCTCTCTGCCAACTGAGCTGCACCCCAGGCCTAACGGTTCCCTTGTGTTGGCATCCCTGCTGTCATCTCTGACAAGTCTCTTGACCACATCAGGACTAGAATGACGTGGTAATCTCTTTCCTTTTGGTCCTGCGTTTCCCTGATGCTTAGTGATGGTGAGCATGAAACCGGCCATTCTCACATCTGAGAAATGTCTAGCTAGGTCACTGATAATTAAAATTTGGGGAAGAGATTTTGGAGGAGTGTATATATTTTGGATAGCACCGTTGTTGTATATATAGTTTGCAATACTCTTTTTCTAGTTCATAGATTGTCTCCCTGCTCCAGTCACTGCTTCTCTTTGTTCTTTTGCTGGATAGGAGTCTTTCAGATTAAAATAATCTCATTTGCTTTCATTGCCTATTTGGGGGGAGGGGATGGTGATGTTTTGATTTATTCTCCTTTCGACTTTTTGTTGTTGTTGCTTTTGTTGTTTTGTTTTGTTTTGTTTTTGTTTTTTGTTTGTTTTTGTGGTTGCACAGTTACCTAAAGTTGTTGATTCATCTTGAGGGGTTTTTGTTTTTGTTTTTGTTTTTGTTTTTAACTGGTGGGAGATGGAGGTTTAATTTGACTCTTCTGCATGTAGACATTCAGCTTCCCAAAACGACTGACCCAGAGGACCACTCTTCCTACTTAGTAAATTAAAAAAAAAAATTACACAGCTGTGCAGACCAGTGGATGGCTCAGCAGGTCAAAGTGATTTCAACCAAGCCTAACGACGTGAGTTCAATCCCCCAGACATGCTGGAAGGAGAGAAATGACTCCTGTGTATATGTGCACAAGCATGTGCGCGCACACACACACACATGTGCACACACACACACATGTGCACACACACACACATGTGCACACACACACAGCTGACTCTAGATCCATTGGTTTTACTTTTAGGATCTCAACTTTGTTCTCTTAGCCCTGGTTTCCTTAAATTGCCGAAGTATAATTATAATTTGATCTTTGGTTTAGGATAAAATTCATCCTTTCATTATTTCAATCTCTGCTGCTAATATATTTGCTATACTTTAGGAGGGGGGAAGGCCTGTTCATTTCATGGCTGGTTTAGAGATTATAACATATCCCCTCCTGTTATTATCATCTAATATCCATTCTTATACCGCTAACCTAGAATATGGGATATTAGAGCACGTAATGGCATTTATATTACCTGCTATCATTTGCATTCTTTCAGCCATACATTTAAAAATTACATTTATGGGAGCTGGAGGAATGGCCTGGCAATTAAGAGTACTTGCTGATCTTTTAGGATGGGGGTCTGGTTCCCAGAACCCACCTCAAGTGGCTCACAACCACTTTTAACTCCAGTTCTAGGGGGTCTGACACTCTCTTCCTGCCTGTGGATACCAGACACACAACTTATACACAGACATGCATTCAGGCAAAATGTTCATACACATAAATTGAAAGAAATAAATCTTTTTTTTCCAATTTTTATTAGGTATTTTCTTTATATACATTTCAAATGCTATTCCGAAAATCCCCTATACCCTCCCCCCCCCCACCCCACTGCCCTACTCACCCACTCCTGTTTCTTGGCCCTGGCATTCCCCCGTACTGGGGCATATAAAGTTTGCATGACCAATGGGCCTCTCTTTCCACTGATGGCCGACTAGGTCATCTTCTGATACATATGCAGCTAGAGACACGAGCTCTGGGGGTACTGGTTAGTTCATATTGTTGTTCCACCTATAGGGTTGCAGACCCCTTTAGCTCCTTGGGTACTTTCTTTAGCTCCTCCATTGGGGGCCCTGTGTTCCATCCAATAGCTGACTGTGAGCATCCACTTCTGTGTTTGCCAGGCACTGGCATAGCCTCACACAAGACAAAATAAACAAAGAAATAAATCTTAAGAAATGAAAAAGATTAACTTATTAATAAAAAAAAAGTTCTTGGCAGTGTGATTTTGTTTGAGGTGGAAGGTTATTTTATATTAGAAATCAATAAATTAATTCTGTCCAGTAGAACTTGGTAAGAAGTCTTTTACCTCAGAGGCCAGTTGGCCCTTGAAGCGAGAATGAAAAACTATGGGCGTGACTGTTATTTTATTTAAGAACTTTGATTACATTCATGGGGGGGTGCTGTGTGGAGTTCAGAAGACAGCTTCCAGAAGTCCACTCTCTCCTGCCTCCTTGTGGGTCTTGGGAATCAAACCGAGCTCATCAGTCTTGACTACAAGTGTCTTTACCTGCTGAGCCATTTAAAAGGCCAGCCCATGAATTTTACTTTTAATTAATAGCTATTTAAACTTAAAGTGTCTGCAAATAACTGCCATACTACACAATATAGCTTAGAATGGGAATATTCAGACACTAATAAAAGGCTGTGATAATTAAGTGTTTTGAGTCCTGAGTATTTACAAATAATTAGTAGCGATGGCAGAGTGAATTAATGAGAGCCGAGTGGGGCTGGCAATGGTGACATTCCTTTTCCTAAAGATGTGACAGCACAGAATCTATAAAACAGCCCGTAATTATTTAACGTTGGACAATCGGCCAAGAGACTCGTGTTCTATGAACAGTTAAATCCTTGACTATCTTGATACTTGATTTCAGTAGCTCTCCCAATGTCTCCTTTCCATCTCTGACTTATTCTGCTTGGATCATGTGAATACCAGGCTCTTTATCTTATTTACTGACCTTTGGTTAACAGAGTCTGCCACACAATGGGTATAATTAGATATAAGCCGAACGCTTGAAAGTATGGTCATTATTAGTCTATAGTTCTTTAAGGCAGGCAGCTCATAATCTGCATGAATGACTAATAACTGTAATTATATTGAATATTAATATATCTATACATTTATTCTACACACATACACACACACACACTTTCACTTTCATACCAGCCAGAAAAGTGTGAATCTATCCTCCCTTGTTGAATTCCTGGTTTAGAAATCTGTGTGTTAAATGTTAAACTTATCGCCAAGAGCAACGCGTCTTCTACTTTAGAAGAGAAGGAAATTTTATGAAGTGAATTTATAAGGCAACTAAGGAACTGCACATACTTTAAAATGTCACATGGCTCTCAGATCACCTTCACATGGGAGCCAAAGCGACCTGCCAGTCTCTGCACTGGTCACAGGTGGTGTTTCGGGTTGGTGGAAGTCTCAGAAACAGTATGGACTTGTTGGCTTTAGCCTTGTAGAACTGCCTAGCAAGAACATCACTTTGTCATGTCTGCTGAGAGTATTTGCTAAAAATGGCTTCGGGAAGAACCTGGATATCTGAATTCTTGCAAGATTATGCTGCACCTGCCCCCCTGTGGCATTTTGTGGGGGTTGGGGGTCTACCAGGACAGTGCCATCTGTGCCAGTCTGTGTGATAAAGCACTTCTGCAGGCTTCAGTTTTGAGTCTTGCCCCCTTTGTGTCTGTCTCCTTTAAAGAAAGCTGGCCTGTGGCAGTGGTCTGCGTGACAACTTCTGCGATTGGCCTACAGACTACGCCCTGCTGCTGTGCGGAATGTTTTTTTCCTTTGCCTTAGTCACAGGACATGGCTATGTTGTCCAAGTGCCCTTCAGAGTTGCTTAGCAACATGGCACTCACTCAGGTCTCCACTGCGCAGGGGCACCAGCCCGGGAGGGGACAAAAACACAGAGTGCTAGACCACAGAGACTGAACTGAAATCAGAGGTCCCTTTCCTCCTAAACATCACTCCTTGCTAAGAGCAACTAATTTCTGAGGAAAGATTAATATGAATTAAGAATACTGGCTTAAGTGTTTCTCTAGGGCAAGAAAAGATTTCTTGGTAAAAAGCTGGCGAGAGGCTCGGGCTGTTGCTCAGTTGGTAGAGTGTTTGCCCAGCATGCACAATCCTGGGTTGAAGTCCCTACACCATGAAAGCAGGCGGGGTGGTATACATCTCTGAACCCAGAACTTGGGAGGTGGAGGCAGGAAGCTCAGAAATTCAAGGCCATCCTTGGCTACGTAGGAAATTCAAAGGTAGCTTGGGCCTGTATGAGACCCTGCCCTATCTCCCTATCAAGATATAAATAAATAAGCCCATAACTCATAACTAGTAAATTGGAAAAAAAATTTGTCACAGTTCCACATAGTGTGTGGTAATTTCTTTCAGGACTTCTATATACTACAATATATATACTTAACGAACATCAGTCATTCTGAGCACTACCTGTGTTGGCTAGGTTTTTGGTTGGTTTTTTTGGTTGTTTTTTGTTGTTGTTGTTGTTGTTGATTGGTTGGTTGGTTGGTTTTGGGGTTTGGGGGAGGTTCTGTTTTTTTGTGGGTTTTTTGGGGTTTTTTTGTTTGTTTGTTTTTTGGGGGGTTTTTTTTTGGGTTTTTTTTTTTTTTGGTTTTTTTTTGGTTTTTTTTTTTTTTTTTTTTTTGGTCTACTTGGCACAAGCTAGAGTCATCTGAAAAGAGGAAACCTCGATTGAGAAAATGCCCCCAACAGGTTGACCTATATATATGCAAGTCCGTAGGGGCACAGTCTTGATTAATAATGATTGATGTGGGATTGGCCCAGATCACTATGGGCAGTGTAACTTCTGAGCAGGTAGCCCTGGATGGTCTGATAAAGCAGGCTGAGCAAGCCATGGGGAGCAAGCCAGTAAGCAGCACTCCTCCATGGCCTCTGCATCAGCTCCTGCCTCCAGGTCCCTGCCCTGTGTGAGTTCCTGCCCTGACTTCCCCCAGTGATGAACTGTGAAGTGGACCTGTTAGCTGAAGTGAAACTCTTTCCTCCCAAAGTTGTTTTTGCCTGTATTGTTTCACCATAACAATAGAAACCCTAACTAAAACAGTCATGGTATTTTGTTACAACAATAGAAAGTAAACTGTAATGGAGGGGGGGGGGGCGTGAGGGGGCGGGGAAGACAGTCGATGCTGCTGCAGAATGTTGACTCAGCACCACTACAGAGAGTCTCTCAAGGTTTACAAGGATGACAATTTATAGAATTTCTATGGCCAGAGGTAGGTATATTTTATTTCCATGTAGCTCAATGCAACAGACTTACTTAGAAACCAAGACACTCACTATACACTAAGATTGCAAACATGTAGAGATGCCTACTGTATGGTTATACATGTTCACATGTATCTCTAGGCTAGAGGTCTTTAAAAAGATTTATTTATATTATGTATATCAGTACAATGTTGATCTCTTCAGACACACCAGAAGAGAGCATCAGATCCCATTACAGATGGTTGTGAGCCACCATGTGGTTGCTGGGAATTGAACTCAGGACCTCTGGAAGAGCAGCCAATGCTCTTAACTGCTGAGCCATCTTTCCAGCCCCTAGGCTAGAGTTCATTCCTGAAATGTATACCCCTTTTCACATTGACCAATGTATCCCAGAATTCTCTGATTCAGTTGTCTTCAGTGAAGAGAGGCCCCAAAAGTCACACCTCAGACAGGAACTCAGGAAGATGCGGGTTTGCATTCACACCAGACAGCAGCACAGAGTCGTACCATCGCTGTCTGAAGCCTGCCATTGCATTTTTGGTAACTGAACATCAGGTATGTTCTATCAGAGAAGAATGGAGAGTCTACCTAGATGCCTGTCCACTCGGTTAATCCCATGTACATTTATCGCCTCGCCTCGCCTCTTCTTGCCTCTGTCCATGGGCCAGCCACTGTTGCTGATGCAGTCATTTGTGGTGAATCACTCCATCTCTGTAACGTGTTATTTGGAGGCAAAATTGGCACTATTCTCAAGGAACTTTGGGTTTAATTAGCATCTAAAATTTTTAAACAGCCATAATTGTATACGGCCAGAAACATTACCCATGGTTAATTTGCATGTTGTTCCTATTGTCCCTACGATAAGGACGTTGAACAGTCACTACGTTACGCCTCCACGGTGCTGCACACGAGATGATGGCAAAGATCAGCCCGAGCTGATGAAAAGCAGACTTTTAGGGTCATGATGAAGCACGAGATAGTTTAGCGCTCCTATATCTCACACACACCGCCAACTCTCTGAAGAGCTGTGTCCTGCCTAAGCCCTCGCAGCTTCCTCCCGCAGCTGTCTGGCTTGGTTATCCCTGTCCTGGGAGGCTATTAGCAAAAATCATACTTCAGAGATTCCAGGGGCTCGTGGGTTATCCATCAGGCCAACTCCATTTCCAACAGAAAGCTCTCTCGTGCACTCTGGCCAACTGACATTTTTCTCCCTCCATATATATATATCAGTAGCACAAAAGTTGTAACGCCCTCCATCTTGGGATTCCATGCTTCCTCGTCCTTTGTGATGGGATTTTCACCAAATCTTTTCTCAGGATCATTGGTGGCTGCTTCTATTAAAAGTATTGTTTGTTTCCCTCTTTAGCTCTTTTACTTTCTGATTATGAATGGAGTGATTATTCAAACCTTAACCCTGAGAAGTTTTAAGAGTGCCTAGCACTATCAGCCCTCAACTCCGTATCAAGCACAAAAAGGAAAAAAAAGGGGAAGGAAGGAAGGAAGGAAGGAAGGAAGGAAGGAAGGAAGGAAGAAAGGGAGGAAAGAAGGGAGGAAGGAAGGAAGGAAGGAAGGAAGGAAGGAAGGGAGGGAGGGAGGGAGGGAGGGAGGGAGGGAGGGAAGAAGGAAAGAAAAAGGAAGGGAGGGAGGGAGGGAAGGAGGGAGGGAGGAAGGAAGGAAGGAAGGAAGGAAGGAAGGAAGGAAGGAAGGAAGGAATCAAGGAAGGAAGGAAGGAATCAAGGAAGGAAGGAAGGAATCAAGGAAGGAAGGAAGGAAAGAAATAATTCAGGCTCTGTAGCAGGAGAAATGGGATTCAAAGAAAAGATATGCATTGTCTATACACAAACAGAGTTAACCTTCTTGTAGGATTTTGCTCCACAGCCCAGGCTGACTCACAATCCTCCCTCTTGGCCCATTCTCAGAGATGCTCGGATTACAAGCATGTGTCACCACCCTGGATAGAAGAATTACAATTTTAAAGAAGCTATTTTGTGTCTCTGTAAATTGTAAGTTACTGATAACAATGAAAAATAATTCCTCTCTGTAGAAATGCAGATCCTAAGAGAAAATCGGCTTCTGTCCCCCAGAATAGAGAAGCCAGGATTCTCTTTTGTACTTTTTTTTTTTTTTTTTTTTTTTTTGGTTTTTCGAGACAGGGTTTCTCTGTATAGTCCTAACTGTCCTGGAACTCGCTTTGTAGACCAGGCTGGCCTCGAACTCAGAAATCTGCCTGCCTCTGCCTCCCGAGTGCAGGGATTAAAGGTGTGTGCCACCATGCCCGGCTCTCTTTTGTACTTTTTAAGATGTATTTATTTCTTATTTTATGTAAATGAGTGCTTGACTACATATATGTATGTGCACCACATTGCATGTCTGATGCTCACAAAGGCCAGAAGAGGCTCAAAACCCTTGGATCTGGAGTTACATGTGGTTGTGAGTCATCATGTGGGTACTGGGAACCGAACCTGGGTCCTCTGCAAAAGCAGCTAGTGTTCTTAACCACTGAGCCATCTCTCCAGGCCCTCTGTTGCGCTTTTTAAACATCTGCTAATTCCCTACGTGACTGATCAGTTAAATAAAGCCCTCATTTTATATTTTTATGGGACTTTTTTTTCCTTGTATAAATTCCCATTTACCTGCTGCTAACAAAGGAGTAGTTTAACTCAGGTACAAACCAGAAAAACTACAAAACTGAGAGGAATTCAGGACTATATCAGCAAGAAGAGATCAGCCATGGTCTCCCGTGTCCTCCTAAATACCAGCATGCCATAATTACTTTGAAATTGAGAGGTTACCCGGTACTTTTCTTTAAATATTATTCTCACCTTCACATTGGTGTCCGGACAGAAATGATTAAAGGAGAGACTGGTGCAATGGACACAGCCACAACCCCAGAATTTAAGAGGATTCAACGTTTAAGTCCAGGCTTTGTGGGACCCCGCCTCAAAAACAAATAAACTGATTAAATAATCCTCAGGGACAAAGTTGAACTGGGAAGGAAGATCAAGTTCAAGGCTGTTGCTTCAATAGGGAAGACAGAGCAATCTTATGTCCAACGAAGCAATGAGTGAACAGAAGAGTTTTTTTAAAAACCTAAGTTGCCAGGGCTGGAGAGATGGAGCCTCAGCCTTTAAGAGCACTCTCTGCTCTTTGGGAGGACCTGAGTTCAGTCTCCAGACATCACCTATTTCTGATGGCACGAAGCCACCTGTATAATTCTCTCTCCAGGGACTCCAGTGCCGCCTTCTGGCCACCTCAGGCACCTTCACTTATGTGCACTTACGTGTCCTACGCCTGTGCACATAGTTCTAAAATAATAAAACTAAATCTTTAAAAGCCTTGAGGTGGGGGAGGGGCTGAAGAGATTACTCGGTGGCTGCAGAGGGCTTGCCACACAAGCATGAGGGGTCCCGAGGTGAATCAATCAGGTTCCATATTAAAGAAAAGGGCAAACACAGCCATACATACCTGTGGTCTCACCACTGAGGGAACAGGCACAGGCGTGGGAAGCCTGTAGTTTAGTGGCCAGCCAGTCTAATGGAACCAGTGAACCCCAGGCTCAGTTTGAGACCTAAAAGACTAAGATAGAGATTATTGAAGAAGGTACTTACTGTTGGCCTCTGACCTTCACATACAAGTGCACCCATGTATGTGCACACACACACACACACACACACACACACACACATGGGTAGGGAATACCATAGTACTTAATAGCTGTACCTTACAGAAAGGGAAATAAATGTTCCCTTATCTTTCTAACAGCAATGGTCTTACAGCTAGGATTAAAATTCTGGATTTAGGCTCCCACCACACAGACTCTGAGAAATAGGGATGCTAGCTCCGTGATTATTAAATTTCAAAGATCCTTAAGAATTACAGTCCTTGGCCCTGGCTGGAGGCAGCCAGAGACTATTTACATCTCAAAGAGGCAGAGAAGGAATTTACAATTACCATTCTTCATGTGCAAATGCTCAAAGAAAAGGGGAGGTCAAGGGCCAGGAATTAGAGAGAAACTGGTACAAAACCTCCCTGGAGCTGCTGGGACCACTAAGGCTGCCTTGGTCAATATCTGTATCATCAGGGCATCCGTATTTCTCTGAAACTTGAAGTCTGCGAAGGCTTTCTCATCTGGCTCCTCATTTTCATCTCCATACACATTAAGATTCATTCTGAAGATGACTTAACCAAGAGTTCAAAAGGTCAGGCCGTTGGCCTTGGGTCTCAAGTTCTCAAAAGCAACAACCCAGAAACACACCCCCCATCTCCCGACCTTTGAGTTCAGTGCATTTAAAACGTCAGTCTATGCTATGGACACCACCCCAACTCTGCAGGGTGGAGGTCACCAGCTGACTAGGGTCCCTCAAACCCCACTCTAGTTATAAAATGAAGCATTGGAGTTTAACAGAGAACTATAAAAAAGACAAGCTGGGTGGGACTGCTGTGGTACCTTTCAAGAAAACAGAAACCAAGGGGCTGAGAAGATGGCTTGCTGCTCTTGCAGAGGACTAGAGTTTAGTTCCCAACATGAGCATCAATGATTTACCATGGGCAACTCCATCTTCAGGGATCCGACACCCTCTTCTGGCCTCCAGAAGCATCCACACCCATGTGCACATGCACATGGAGAAACACACACACACACACAAATAAATATAAAGGAATATTTTTTAAAAAAATAAAATCAAAACCATGAATGGAGATTGCCTGAGTTTATTGCTGTGAAAAGACACCATGACCAAGGCACCTCTTATAAAGGCAAACATTTAACTGGGACTGGCTTACAATGTCATGGGATTAGTCCATTATCATCATGGTGGGAAGCAAGGCAGCATGCAGGCAGGCATGGTGCCGGAGGAGCCAAGAGTTCTACATCTTGATCCCAAGGCAGCCAGGAGAAGACTGTCTTCTGCAAGCAGCCAGGAAAGAACTATGATTCCACACTGAGTGAAGCTTGAGCATAGGAAACTTCAAAACTCACCTCCAATGACACACTTCCTCCAACAGAGCCACACCTAACTCCAACCAGGTCACACCTCCTAATAATGCCACTTTCCTGTGGTCCAAGCATTCAAATATGTGAGTCGTCTATGGGGAGCCGGACCTACTCAAACTACCACAGTGTACACACTGTAACAGCAGCATTTGGAAATCAGACAAAGGAAGATCAGAAGGTAACATTGGCTAGCAAGTTCCAGGCCAACCTGGGCTATGTGAAGGAATAAAAGAAAGAGAGAGAGAGAGAGAGAGAGAGAGAGAGAGAGAGATCCATTGAGACACAGAGAAATCCATTGAGTCAGTAGGTGGCCTTGTAATTACAACAGAAGAAACACTGGCCCCTCAAAAGGCATTCAGGGTTAATGTTACCTTATAAGACAAGAGGCATCTTTCCAGGTATGATCAACTTACAGAAGAGATAATCCTGGATTCTCCAGATGAAGTCAAAATGCAACCACATATTCACTAAACAAGGGAGGCATGGGGATTTACACAAGGAAGAGACCCTGAGGTAAAGATAGTATAGAAAAACAGGTGAAGATGCTGGCCTTACAACAAAGAACCGCAGCCAGAGATGTAGACACCAGAAGTCGAAAGAGACAAAGAAATCTCCCCAGGCTCAAGGCCTGTTCCATCTTTGAACCAGTAACGCTGATCTCCAACTTCTGGCTCCCAGCAAAGTAAGAGAATACAGTTCTGTTGTGTTAAGCCACCAAGTTCATGAATTTCTGACAGCAGCCACAGAAAACATATGCAGACATCGGTACCAAAAAGTGTGGTGCCACTGTAACAGACAAATAAAAAATGTGCAAGCGCTTTAGAATTTGGTGATGGGCGGAGGCTGGAAGAATTGAAGGCACGTGGTACACAGAGGCGCTTCAAACAGATTGATAGGAATATTGACATTCAAGGCCCTGCTGGTGGAACGGAAGGTGAAACCCAGCATCTAGGCGCCAAGGTGTTTGCCTAGCCTGCACAAAGACCTGGGCTTGGTCCTCAGAGCTGCATAACCTGGCATGGTGGTGCATGTCTATAATCCCAACTCTCGAGAGGTGGAACGAGAGGATCAGAAGTTCAAGGCTACGCGAGACCCTGTCTCAAAAAGGGGGCAGGCCAGGAGCCTAACGGAGAAAGCTTAGCTCATCACTGAGATTGTGTGCATTACTAATAAACAGACTATTGTAGAGACGGGAACAGCATGCACGATGCTCAGAGGGCTCAAACATGATAGCAGAAACTGGTACCTCACTAAATTGCCACCTACAATTGTGTAGAAAGCAAAACTGACAAATAATGAGTATGAATTATTTAGCTAAATAATTTTTTAAAGATTTATGTATTTCACTTATATGAATACACTGTAGCTATCTCCAGACACACCAAAAGAGGGCCACAGATCCCATTACAGATGGTGGTGAGCCACCATGTGGGAATTGAATTCAGGACCTCTACAAGAGCAGTCGGTGTTCTTAACCACTGAGCCATCTCTCCAGCCCTCTAAATAATTTTTTAAGTTTATGTTTTTCTATATTTATTTTCGTTTATGTGCATATGTCTACTAGAGTGTATGTCACATGTGTGCAGGTACCCACAGAGGCCAGAAGAGGGCGTCAGATCCCCCGGAGCTAGAGTTCCTGGTCGTTGTAAGCCACACAACATGGTTGTTAGGAATTGAACCTGGGTCTTCCTGAAAAGCAACAAGCACTCTTAACTGCAAAGTGTTCAAGCTACAGCCTGGGGCTTCTTTCTTATTGTTTTCCCTAAAATGATAATGGAAAGACACAGGGAATAAAGAATCATTATAAGGCCGGGCAGCGGTGGCGCACGCCTTTAATCCCAGCACTTGGGAGGCAGAGGCAGGGGGATTTCTGAGTTCAAGGCCAGCCTGGTCTACAGAGTGAATTCCAGGACAGCCAGGGCTACACAGAGAAACCGTGTCTCGGAAAAAAAAAAAAAAAAAGAATCACTATAGGAATGAATGAGCTGGAAAAACCTCAACTTATCCAGTTGTAAAAGATGCTGAAGTGAGCTAACCAATGGGAAAAGTGGCTCTGGAAAGAAATCCAGAAGTGGGGCCGGGAAGTGTCTACCAGTGCTGAAAATGATCCAGTGTGAGAAGGAAGCCGTGGAGGCTCCTGCAGCAATGAAGTGAGCATGACTGTAAACTGGTCCAGGGAGTTCTGTGCTAAGGCAGAGATCTATGTGATGAAAGTGAGGGTAACCCCTTAGCATGAAATATTGATGCTTCCATTAAAAAATGAATATTTTGCAAGGGTAATTAAATGTAAGGATCCAGAGCTTAGCGTCTAGTTTGTACAGCAGCTACGAACTTGAGGTGATTGACAGAATATTTTAAAGCCCTGACGCTGGAGGAGGTCATTAAGGAAGAGGCTGTAGAGACAAGAAGAAGAGATGCTTGAAAACTGCGCAGAGGGGAACTGGAGATGCAGCTCCACTGATAAAATGCTTGCCCTGCACACAAACCCCTCGCTCTGATCCCAGCATCGCATCAGAAGCCCAGGGTCATTCTCAGCTGCATGGTGACTCCAGGCTAGCCTGAGCTACATGAGACCCTGTCTCAAAAAGATAATAAGTAATGGGAGCTTCCATAATTACTCTGGAAAGGGGGAGAGCAGCAAAAGAGACTGAGAAAAAGTGGGGTAGGTGAGAAAACCAAGAGAAGATAGCTTTCTGCTGAGTCAAGGATAGAACTTCAAAGAGAATTTAAAAAAAAAAAATTGCAGGTGAGACAGTGAATAACAACAGAGCCAATCCCCCCACTCTCACACGCATACACATGCACACGCACATATACACTTACACACACAGGCATTCACATACACACATACACTCACACATATACACACACATACACAGTCGCACACAGGCATACACATGCACACACTCAACACACATACATACACACACATACACAGTCACATACAGACATACATATGCACACACTTGCACAGACACATACACACACATGTACACACACATACACCTTCACACACAGGCATACATACTCACACACATACACACTCACATACAGGCATACTTACACACACACACTCACACACAGGCATACACACACACATAAACACACTCACATACAGGCATACATACACTCATACACACAGACACACACACATACACATATACACACACACACAGGCATACACATGCACATACACATACATATACACTCACATACAGGCATACACATAGGCACACACACATACACACATTGGATTTAGCGTAAGGAGTCACAGGAGATATTGACAGGCAGGCACATCCTACAATAACATGGATAACATCTGACATGTTGGCTTCAGAGAGGATTCAGGAGAGAACTTGAAGACAGTGTACATAAGAGATAAAATCAATTTGACTGGAAAGCTGATTGATTTTGCTTTTTAAAACTCCACAAATTGGCCCAGAATGAGTTGTTTACTGGTTTAAAAGAAAGAAATTTTGCTAAGAGACAGTAGACTGCTAGAGATGGAGGAAACGAGTAGCTGGCATGGCTGTTCAATTAGAGAGTTTGTAATTAAAGAAGGGCCTTAGGTAAAGGCTACCTCAGAGGTGAAGGGAATGCAAATGCCAGGGCTTTGATCTCCTTAGGCAGTGAGGTAAAGCAAAGAGGGTGGTGTGGTTGAATGGTGAGGGCTGGGGTGGTGAGGGCTGGGTGGTGATGGTTGGGTGGTGAGTGTTGGGTGGTGAGGGCTGGGTGGTGAGGGCTGGGTGGTGAGGGCTGGGTGGTGAGGGCTGGGTGGTGAGAGCTGGGTGGTGAGGGTTGGGTGGTGAGGGTTGGGGTGGTGAGGGTTGATGTTGAGAGGTTGAAAGTGAGATGAACCATCCATCACACAGATGAAATTTTTCCTACAGTTGGAAGTTTACCCAGTACTGCTGGTCAGAGGTTTAATGTGAGGAAGAGGATGAGGATGAGGAGGAGGAGGAGGAGGAGGAGGAGGAGGAGAGATGGATAAACAGATAAAGCTACTTGCATGCTTCGATCCCCATAACTAATCCACATGTTGGAAGGAGGAATTAACTTCTGTTGTCCTTTGACCTACACACACACACACACACACACACACACACACACACACATTAAATTAAATAAGTAACTAATAATTAATTTGATGAACTAATTAAGATAAAGGGTGTGACTCTGTAGGAGAAGTACCTGCCGAGCAAGCATGAGGACCTGAGTTCAAATCTCCAGCATAAAAACCTGGAAATGGCAAGTACCTTAATCCACAGCTCAGGAGGCAGACACAGGAAGACACCAGGGACTCACCGGCAGCTTGTCCAGTCAAGCAGAGAACTTTGCATTCCCTTCGATTGGAGAGCTTGCCTCGAAATGCAGAGCAGAAGCCCAACGAGATGGCTCCGCAGATGAACGTACCTACCTCAAAGCCTGATAATCTGAATGCAGTCCCTGGAAGCCACATTTAGATGGAAAGCACCATTGTGCCACAAACTTGTCCTCTGACCTCCACATGTATACTGTGACCCCAAACCCACACACTAATAATAGTTTTTAAGTAAATTTTTTAAAAAACTACCCCTAGAACCAACTCTGGGACACATCGTTTATTTCCTGTGTTTATATGTCTACTCTGAAAATACTACATACAATGTCGTGGTGTGGTTACTTTATAGGTGACAGAAGTAATTCACTGCACCCAGGCTTCTGACTGTAATAGCACACATCAACTGGGAGCAGCTACTCTCCTTCCAAATTCTCTCTCCTTCCACCCTGCCTGCCTACATTGCTGTCGGTCAGCAGGAACAGGATTTTTAAATGTATTGACCCTGACTTAGTGATAAATGGCTCCACATCTCATTCTAATAAAGCTGGTAAGTGAGCAGAAGCCTTTCCCGAGGCTGCGTTTGATGACCCTTTAGGGGACGGAGAGACAAAACTGAGAGACAACTGTGTGTGCTTCACAGATGTGGCGTTCCTCTCCCCTACTTACTATACTGCACAGTGCCTATGAGCTACTAACACTTGGTGCTAGCAGATGCCCCAAGACTTCAGCAGGAACTCACCCAGCCCACAAGCGTTGGGCTTAATCAGCTGTGGGAGAGAGTGAGGTGGGGGTTGTGTGGTTTCTGAGTGAGCTATACCTCCGTGCCTCGCTTCTCCTTCCAGCCTCTCACATCGAGGACAGAGCTTCCATGTCCCTCCCAATGGTATGTTTTCAGTGACCACAGTGGCCACGTTCATGGACCATATATGCTGTGGTGATAAGATCAGGAGCCACTTACTCAGTGGTGTCACTAGAAGCATAAGCACCAAGGAGGTGGAGGTTCTGCTGTGTTCTCTGGATGAATAACTTGTGTCTGTTAAGGTCCCTTAATAACTGTAGGTTTAGATTTTCTAAAACCTACATTTAAGAAGGGTTCGCAAATGCTTTGATTTCCCCCCACCTGCTTCTAGCCCACTGTCCAAAGGTAGGGGAGAAAAGATGGCAAATGGGACAGGGGGATGTGGATCTGTTTAGAAGTAGCTCCTTGGGACGATTCCAATCTCTGCCTGTCAGGATATCAGCAGTCCAGTTCAGTAGTGTCAGGACTCCAAATGTGAATCAGCAGCAGTGACATGATCTTGCAGAAACTGCCAGGCCTCTACCAAATCAGCAACAGTCGGCAGGAGCAGCCAGGAACAGCCAGGACACCAGGCAACGAAGACATGAGATCAACGAAGCATTGCAAAGCCAGCTACGCAAGCACAAAGTCACTGTCCGTTGGGTTCTATTTAGACTCTCTCCAGACATGGCGTGTCCTCCCACAGGTCTTGCCTCAACAAAATACCAAGTGAGTCTGTCTTAGCACAGCGCCCACGTGAGTCTGCATCACGTGATCTGCCCAGAAACTTCCATTTCAAATAACTACTAAAAATGCCAACACTGGAGGGGGCTTTTTACATTTTTATTTCTTGGATAGGGGGACACACATAACAATGCCCACTATGAACATCAGAGGGCAGCTCCTGGGAGTCAGTTCTTTCCACTATGTAGGTCTTGCAGATATAACTCAGGTTGTCAGGCTTAGGGGCAAGTTCTTTAATGTGCTAAGCCATCTTTCCAGCCCAGAGATGACATTTTTTAGGTCATCCTGCCAAACGGATGGAACTATTCCAAAACTGACCGAGCAGTCCTCCACAACCCTTGAGTGTGTTTCAGAATACTACAGCATTATCCTAGTCAAGAGAAAGCCTAGAGTTAGAGAGATGGCATGGCCAGGAAAGCGCTCGCAGTGTAAGCATGAAGACCTGAGTCCAGTGCTCACAGCCTATGTAAAAAACTAGGCTTAACATCACGCATCTGTAATTCCAAGACTGGGAAAGCAGCATACAGAATCACTGGGGCTTGCTGGTCAGCCAGCACCGCCAAGTTGGTAAGCTCCAGGATCAGTAAGAGACACTGTCTCAAAAATAAGAGCTTAAGAATGATCAAGGGTGCTCAACATTTAGCTTCCATACTCACATGAGCTTGTGCATTCATACCAAATATGCATACATGCCAAAAAATAATAAATGTGAGAGCTCATATTGTCTTCCAGAAGCCAGGAGGCACCTCCTACTTTGTCCTAGACTCTCCTTGTCTATAATTATGATACACCCATGGTAGCAGACAAAGACTGGAGAGATGGCTGAATGGTAAACAGCACTTGATAGACTTGCAGAGGACCTAGGTTCAATTCCCAGCATCCACATAGAAGTTTACAAACTGACATGGTAGACCACAATCCAATGCTCTCTCTGATCTCTAAGGATCACTGCATGTATGTGATGAACATACACATACATGCAGGCAAACACATACACGCCAAAATATAACAATTTTTAATCTAAGAAAGAAAGAGAGAGAGAGAAAGAGAGAGACAGAGAAAGAGAGAGAGAGAGAAAGGAAGGAAGGAAGAAAGGGAGGGAGGGAGGGAAGGAGGGAGGGAGGGAGGGAGGGAGGGAAGAAGGAAGGAAAGAAGGAAAGAAGGAAAGAAGGAAAGAAGGGAAGAAAGAGGGCTGGAGAGATGGCTCAGTGGTTAAAAGCACTGGCTGCTCTTCCAGAGGTCCTGAGTTCAATTCCCAGCAAGCACATGGTGGTTCACAACCATCTATAATGGGATCTGGTGTCCTCTTCTGGCATGCAGGTTACAAGCAGATAGAGCACTCATATAAAATAAATAAACAGTTAAAAATATAAAAAGAAACAAATATCAGACATAACCAACATGAATTAAAACAGCTCATGGGCATTAGGAAACAAGTCTCATCCATTTAGTGTCTCAGTAACTAAGTGATAGTCTACCCTTAAATAAATTTACTTTGGAGATGACTGTGTTTTAATCAGCTGTAGATAAAATGCCTTCAATAAGAAATCTAAGAAAGTGCTAGGTGTGGTGGCACACACCTTTAATCCCAGCACGTGGGAAGAAGAAACAGGTAGATCCCTGTGGGTTCCAGTCCAGCCTGGTCTACATAGAGAATTCCAGGACAGTGAAGGCACCATAGTGAGACCTAGTCCCAAAAAAGTAAAATAAAATAAGAGAAGAAGGGGCTGGGGGTAAAGATTGATTCTTTCCAATATGAGAGAGAGAGAGAGAGAGAGAGAGAGAGAGAGAGAGAGAGAGAGAGAGAGAGAGAGAGAAATCCTAGAAGCAAAAATGCCAGAAGAGGTTTGATAATTTAACTTTATATGGCCATTTTCTGTGAGTATAAAAACATGTAACTTAGCAGGATCTAGTAAGTAGCTGCTTTAAATTAAATTATTTGTGAAAATTAAGATGAGCTCTGGTTTTTTAAAATCAAAGGGAATTCACTGTGGCAAATGAGATATGGGGAAAAATAAATGAACATTACTCAGAACATACTTAATGTGCCCGAGTTCCTGGGCTACCTGCTTGTGACGGGAGGAGGGAGCGATGTCAGCCTAAATGAGAACAGCAAATTGTGTGCTAATAGGTTTGCATATGATGATAGAGAAACTGTAATACAGATTTTCTTTTGAATTTTCCAATTTGTACTATTTTCCTCTAATAACTTCTGCTTCAATGATTGTATATTGATCTTCACCACATGGTTTTTTTTCCTAAATGCTCTATTTGTACATCGGTGGGGGTTGAGGGGAGGACACTCTGTGAAGACTAATCCGAATTCTCATCAAACTACCTCCCTTCTGTTGTCCAAAATAACTCCCGGGTTTTTTTTTTTTTTTTTGCTATGAATATTCAGGATTTGGCTTGCTTCTCCTTCATATTTGATCTTTATTTCTGCCTTGAGTCATTTCACAGTTAATTAATTTCTCTACCTTCTAAATAAGAAGACAAAATAATGAGGGCCATTCTAGTGGTGTGGAAGGGAAAACAGAATGAGACTGGTGTTCAGAATCATAATGATATTCAGACCTTCCCAGCTCCCCACGTTACCTTCGACTCTCCTGACGGTGTGAGAGACCTTTGACCTGATCAGAGCCCACTACACCATGCCTGACCAAATACGTCCCAATAACACCATCACTGCCACGTGGTGCCAAGAGTCTTGTTTCCCCATCCAAGGATCTTAGATCTGTTTGTTGACCATTTCCTTCCTGCCCTCCTCGTTGAGCTCTTCTTTTAAAATGTCTTCTTGGGGATGCTGGAGAGCTGGCTCAGAGGCTGAGAGCTCTTAAAGCCTCTTAAAGACAATCCAAGAATTTAGGTTCCCAGAACTCACCTTGGATCAAGGGAATCTGATGCTTGCTGTTTTCTAATAATCAAACATTGTCATCAATTATAGGAATAGCCAAGAAATTGTGTTAGATTGCTCAATAGCAAGTTTCTTCCCAGCAAGGTTGATAGAATATACAATAAGGGCCAGCGAGATAGTTCAACAAATAAAGGGAATTGCAGCCAAGGCTGATAGCCTGAGTTCAATCCTACACTGTGGAAGGAGAGAGCTAACTCCTGTAAGCTGGCCTCTGACTTCCACATGCGCACTGGTGAACATGCACACACACACACACACACACACACACACACACACACACACTAAAGAGATAAATGTAAATTTAAAAGTTAAACAAAAAAACTAAGTGAAAGATGTAAAGCCAATGTCCCAATACCCAGAAGAATTAGCCAAGCATTGACAATTCAAAAACAAACAATGAGGTCACTTAATGATTGCTACATCCCCAGTACCTGTAAAAGTAGTTCTTCATTGTGGGCTCCTATTTTTTAAGATTTATTTTATTACTTTATTTCTGTCTGTGCACACATATACATGCACACAGGTACCAGAAGATGACAGAGATGGTGTTGGATCCCCTGGATGTAGAGTTACAGTAAGTAGTGGCTGAGTCATTCAGTATGGGTGCTGGGAACCAACCTAAGGCATTCCAGTAGAGCATCAAGTGCTCTTGATTTGTGAGCTCTCTCTTTAACCCCGTAGTGGATTTCTATATCCATAAGCTGTGTAAAGGAGTGGATAAGCATAGGATCTTGCTCCTGGATTCCAAACATCAAAAGTAAATAATCCTCAGTTGTGGGAGAAGGATGTCCCAAATAGTGACGTGCTATCTCTGTAAATCCTACAAAAGCTAAAGAAAGAAGAATCGTATGAAGACATTGGAGAAGCTAGGAGTGGGCCCCAGGCCTGGAATTCCAACCCCTGGAAAGTAGAGGTGGGAGGATCAGGAGTCCAAGATCATCCTGGAATACATAGTGAGTTTGAGGCCAGCCTAGGCTCTAGCAGATCCTGTCTCAAGAAAACGGCAAATAAAAAATAAGTTGGAGCTGATCATAATGGCACATGCCTTTAATCCCAGCAGTCAGGAGGCAGAAGCAGGTGGATCTTCATGAATTTGAGACCAGCCTGAGGAACCTTGCCTGAGGGGGGGGGGGAGAGAGAGAGAGAGAGAGAGAGAGAGAGAGAGAGAGAGAGAGAGAGAGAGAGAGAGAGAGAGTTGAAGAAGACCATTTAGACCATTTAGGAATAATATGGACCTGGTGGCACAGGCTTGAGGCCTCAGAACTTGGGAAGTAGACGTCACCCTTAACTCCACAGCGAGTGACAAGACCAGCCTGAAATGCATGAGACTCTGTGTGGCAAAAGGGAAAGGAAAAAAAGGAAGGAAAGAGAGAGTGCGTTCATGCGAGTGTGCTGTTGAGGCAGGAAGAGAGACAGAGGAAAGGAAAGGCAGAAAAAGAGGGAAATCAGAATTAATTTGACCTTGGCTTTCGTGTAAAGCTCATCACCAGGCAGAGAGCGGTGCCACTCCTGGCTCGTAGATCAGAATACATGAATCCTTGCAGGTCCCAAGGATCCTGGACCAATGAGGAGAGTGACACTACTGGACTGGAGCTGGCCTGGGGAACAGTCAGACGGGAGGTTCAAGGCCAAAATATGAACAGCATTAAAACCCAAGTTAAAAGAAACTCAGAAAAGCACCAAGCATGCTGAGTGTGGCCAAATACAGGTTGTTTTCATTTTTCTTGCATGTTAGCTTCTTCTGCATTTCACTAAGCCCATTTTTCCAAAACATACGTTGTTTCTTTTTTCTGGTCCGCGTTAGACAGAAGAGCCCAGGAAGGCCAGAGGATAAGGAACTAACCTTATGCTAAGGCTGGGAAGACACGCGGCAGCTGAACCACCTGCTGCTCACCCGTGAGGACGCAAGTCTAGATCCCCAGAAACATATAAACGCCAGATGAGCCTGAAGGCCTGCTTGCAGCTTCAGCCTCAAAGGTGGAGGCGGGAGACCCCAGAGCAAACTAGCTAGTCGGCCTAGCCACATTGGCGAGCTCCGAGTTTGGCAAAGGTCTCACCTCAATAAAGTAGAATCTATCAAGGACAGTTTTGGACATCAAATCCCAGGGGTTCACACGCATACATGTAACGAAAAAATTCCAGGTCACTAGAGTGTAGGTGACATGCCAGCAAGTCTAGGTGACATGCCCAGCAAGTCTAGGTGACATGCCCAGCAAGGGAAGGCCAGGGTTTTAATATACACTGAGATTTTAAAATCACGATCACCCATTGTATAAGTAGAGAGCCAGGTGTAACTGCACAGGCTGGTAATCCCAGCTACTCAAGAAGCTAAGGAAGAAAGGTCACAAGTTCAAGGCCAGACTGGACAAAGGCAAGAAGTAAATAGAGATACATGACATAATAATAGTTTAGGATTGACAGAGGCCATAAGAAGGAATTTTGAGATAAAGGATTCAAAGAGTCTTTTATAAACTTCCTACTGATGATGTTTTTAAGTTCCTAAGACTCTACCAGCCCTTAAAATATAAAGCAAAGTCATTTAGACCTTATATCTTCCCAGGAATGAATCTCATGGAAGCTCAAGGTCTGTTGAAGACAGTGAAATAATAAAGTCTTGTTAATGTTGGCAGAGTCTCGCCGGGCGTGCAAGCAAAGAGTGAAAGATGCAAAACCAAAGAAGGAAGAGCCTAGACAGCTACACGGAGTCAGAGAAGCCTGCGAAGAAGAGGTTGCGTTTCTGGAAAGACCTTCGAAACGACCAGCGGCTTGCCTGGTTTTCAAGAGAGAGAGAGAGACGGATTCCGAGAGACAGGCAGACAGGGAGACAAAAAGGCTTCAAACAAAATCAATGCATTTACTTTAAATACTTTTAGCAAGTCAGAGGATATTGTTGGGCCTTAAGTTCTCACTTAAGTTAAGACTAGATGTTAAGAAGGAGGTGGGCACAGGAAGGCTGGATTGTGGGTACCAAAAGACAGTTTGATAGGAAGAATAAGGTTTGGTATCTGACTGCACAGCGGGATGACTCTGGTCTACTCTTACTTTATAATTTGCAGAGAACTAGATGAGAGACATTTGTAGGCTCTAAATATTAAAAAATTGTAAGTGCATAAATAGCTAGATTTAGACATGACACTGTGTGTGTGTGTGTGTGTGTGTGTGTATGTATAACTATCACACTATTCCTCTAATGCATGTGATTATCATGTACCAAATACCAAATAGAAAAATAATTTTTCTGGACATGGTGGTATAAACCTGTAATCCTAGCTCTTGAGAAGGGGGAGGAGGAGGAAGAGGAGGAGTTCAAAGCCGGCTTCAGCAAGTTCAAGGCCACCCCAGGTTACATGAAACCTTGCCTCAAAAATAAAGATCTGGAAAGAAGGCTCAGTGGTTAAGAGCACTTTCTGCTCTTCTGAAGAACCCAAAATCGGTTCCCAGATCCTTGCTAGGCAGCTTACAGCTGCATGTAACTCCACCTTCAGGGGACCCAGTGCCCTTTTCTGGCCTTGGTGAGTAAACACACACACACACACACACACAACTTTTAGAAATAATTATTATAATTATTAATTTCTTAACTGCTCTTGAAAGCACTTTTGTGTTTTAAGATTAGCTACAAAAAATGTATAATTGGGGATGCAAACATAAGACTGTGTGCTTTTTTAAAAATATACAATATATACACATGTATATAAATATATACAATACACACACATATATATATACATATATATGTGTGTATGTATATGTGCATATATATATATATATATACATATATATATATTACACACACAAACTTCACTCCCACCAAGGAAGAAAAAGGAGAAAAGAAGCAGGGAGTTTAGTGTCTCTGAAGTCGTATAATGGCATTAAAATCCTCTAAGAAAAGAGAGGAAATATTCTGAGAGCCAGAGCTGAGGCCGCTCAGATCTCCCTCCTGCATGTCAGAGGAGCTTCAGCAGTCGAACTTGGAAATGAATCTCAATGGATTAGGATTGCAGTGCAGTGTAATAGAAGAGGTGGCCTTGAAGGAGACTTAATCAGAGAACACATTTCAAAATCAAAAGCACAATTTGGTTCAAGAGTACCAGGAAACCAATCAGCACCTGATGCTCCTAATAGCTAACACCAAAACCAACATCCTCATCCCTTCGGTGCCCTTGTCTGATAAGGGTCAAAAGGACCCCCAGCTGCCTCATCTCTGAGTTGGTCAGACCCAGGTCTGCCAGGCAGTGATGAACATGGCTCAGATTCGACAAGCTGTAAGCCTGATAACCCCACACCTGAGAGCCTAGACAGATTCAAAACAAGCAGCTAATTAAACCTGGAACAGTAAGCTATCATCATCCGAGATTCATGGGCGTCCAACAAGCAGAAGAACTAGGAACACGGCATTCGGCAACAGCTGTCACCTGCTATAATGTTCTTTAATTATCTTAAAATCTGTAAGAACTGACAAATGGGTGACAAAATGCAATTTTCTGTGTCAGGAAGCGAGAGACAAGCCTGCGTTACTTTGATGAGAGGAAACACTGTAAAATCGTCTCTCCCGGCTCTCCTTATTGGTGGGGGGCGGGGGGCAGGGGAGATTGTTGTCACTCAACTATGGTCTATAAACACACTCATTACGGGACTCCTGGAGGGACACATTTCCTTCTTTATAAGATTGAGTAGGAGAGATTAAAACAGATTGTGGAGGGGACACGATGAGATGGCTTGTCAGATAAAGGTATTTGCCACCAAGCCTGGGGACCTGAGTTCAATTCTGGGGACCCATATAATGGAAGGAAAACTGACTTCAAGTTGTGCTTTGACCTCCAAAAACATACATGCATACATACATACACACATTAATACCGACACACATACACACACACACATACTAAAAATCTTTTGGCTTGCTCCTACAATTTCAATTCTTATTTCAAGTTCAGCCCTCGGCCTGGCCATACTACAAAACAGCGTTCTGGGGTGATCATTAGCAAAGACCCACCCAAGTTCATCAGAATCATGTTGTGCCTCTTGCCATGAATCCCTCCAGGTGCCTGTGCAAACTGAAGGCCAGCCCCTCTGGGCTGCTGAGATGTTTATGGCCTCTGTAACGATCTCCATTACTCTCTCATTTCGTTGGGTCATTATAGTCTACCGAACTTGCATGATGGCATCCTTTGTTCCTTTAGGGTAAGTTTACTTCTATCATTTACGCAGTTTTGCCAGCCTTTATGGGTCAAAAATGTTCACCAGAACACAAAATAAATTGCAGAAAGAAAGGTCACTGGGTAGCAAATAGCTCTTAACAGCATTAGCTAGAAAACCACATCCCCTGTATGAAGTCGTAAAGAACTCATAAGCCAAGAGCATTGCGCCACTCAGGGTCCCAGGACATAAAACAGAGGAAAAATATGAACTAGCTCACATTGGCCAAGAGCATAGGGTGGCCCTTAGAGGCTAAAAAAAGCTTATATAACAGTACTACACAGATCCCTCTATATATAATGAAAATGTGCACATTGCTTTATCTTTGGTTGGTTCTTTTTCTTTTTTTTTTTTCCTCTTTGAATCAAATAGCACAGTCAGTCTACATGTTTAGCATATGAGTCTAATATGAGTCTAATAGGATCACTCATAATTCTTAAGACATACAGTCTTTGTAACCTGGTCTTGCAAGGCACCTAACAATATGAACGTGTATGAGTAGAGTTTTGAGCCATCAGAACAGGAATCTTATACACAAATTTTATTTACGTGGCCATATTTCTACCCACTAATTAGAATAAAACTGTTGAAATTTTCTATTTTAAAAAAAATTCCTTTATGCAATTTATATTTATGAATTCCTTTTCATGTAGATTAACAGTGAAGTTGGTCTTTTGTATCTGGGATCTCTAAAATGTAGTCTCTCTAGGGTCACGTTGATTATTACCCACACTCCAGCATGGTTCCGTCCCTTCTGAGCTGGCCTTTCTAAAATATGATTTTTTTTAAGATTTATTTATTTTTACTGATATGAGTACACAGTAGCTGTCTTTAGACACACACCAGAAGAGGGCATTAGATCCCATTACAGATGGTTGTGAGCCACCATGTGGTTGCTGGGAATTAAACTCAGGACCTCTGGAAGAGCAATCAGGGCCCTTAACTGCTGAGCCATCCATCTCTCCAGCCCCTAAAATATGATTTTGAAGTTGTCCACCAAGACATCACTAAGATCTCCCAGAGATCTAAGTCCTTACCCCTGACTTCCCAGCCCCATACATTGGTCTCCTTTTCTAAGTAAATGTACTTTCTTATTTTCCTGCCTACCATTTCTTGGGCTTCCTAAATTTGGTCCTTAATTTCCCAGACCATTAGACTGGTACTCACGTAGGTTAAGCCTCTTCTGCTGTACCCACTCCATAACATCAAGGCTCTGTCTCTCTGCAGTTGCTTCTACTGCAAACAATCTCCGCTCTGGCTTCCCAGAGCGCACAGAATTCTACAAGATAGAATTGTTAGCACCACGCCCTTGTGCATCGTTGTTTAATTATTTCAAGTTTTTTAATCCTCTGCTATGAGACGATAAACATGAGAAGCTGCATCTGTGAAGTGGAAGACAAACTGGAGAATCCAGATTTCTTCCTCTTTTTTCTTCTTAAGACGGGGTCTCACTCACTAGTTCTAGATGATCTAGCACTCACTACGGGAACCAGGCCGGCCTAGAACTCACAGAGACCTGCCTGTCTCTGCCTCCCACGTGGCTAGATTAACAATGTGTACTTACCAAACCAACTCTAGGCTTCTTCTTGCTCTGAAACTTGGAGGTTCACTCTTGACCATTCGTCTGAAGGATACTTCATCTTCCCACAAAACCTCTTATTCAACCATGCTCATTGCTTCTCTGTCCATGATAACCTGGAATTAGAAACAATCTAGATGTCCTCAGCAGATGAATGGATGAAGAAGATGTGCTACGTTTATACAATGTAGCACAGTGGAATACTACTTAGCCGCTAAAAAAAATAAAATAAAATAGAATCATGAAGTTCACAGGTAAATGTATGGAACTACAAAAAAGTCATTCTGATTGAGGTAACCCAGACCCACAAAGGCAAATATGGTGTGTCCTCACTTATATATGTTAGGTCAATGGTAAACAAGCTACAATCCATAGAACCACAGAGGTGACATATAGAATACGGGACTTTGAGGGGAACAGGTACAGATAGATCTCACTAGGAGAGGGAAATAGAATAGACAGTCATGGATGGATTGGAGAGGGCAGGTTGGAATGAAAGGGTTAAGTGGGAAGAGGGAGGGGGAAAAGCGGATAAGGGAAGAAATACAAGAACAGATAACTACAAGTAAAGGCTATTTGAGGAGTAGTATGGAAACCTAACACAGTAGAAGCTTCCTAATGTAATCCTAAATGGAACTGCCAAATAATGCAGGAGATAGAGCTCCCAACAGCCATCTCTTGTCACCAAATGAAGCTTCCAGTACTGGGAATAGGGTATATCTAATGGAATTGTTGACCAAAGAGGTCCCAAGGGAACCACCACACACACACACACACACACACACACACACACACACACACACACACACACACACAACCCAGGCTGTTGCCAAGACTATGAGTTGCTCTTCACTGACAACAAGTCTCCATTACTGAAGACAAGCCCTGCACAACTCATTAAACACGGGGTCGTCAATCTCGTGCCTACATAGACCCTTCACTAGTGTCCTTGGGACAGCAAAGTACTCGGAATCCTACCAAAGGAGAAATGTAAAAACCAGCCACAAACCCTTTGTCTGCAACAGTGTCCTACGTGCAAGATATGCCAGGACAATGGTGGCACAAATCTTGTGGGAGTCACCAATCAATATCTAATTTGACTCCAGGTCTACTTAACAAGATGGAACCCATACCTCACATTGCTTGGGTGATCAAAAACCTGAGACTAGATAGATAGCCTAGGGACCTATAGCAAAAATCAAATACAATTATTCTACAAAAAAAAAAAAAGTCAGAATAAAATGACTCCTAATGACATTCTGCTATGCTCATAGATCAGTGCCTCGCTCAGCCGTCATCAGTGACACTTCCTCCTGCAGCAGATGGGAACAAATACAGAGACCCACAGCCAGACAGCATGCAGAGAGTGAGAGACCTGGCACACTCAGCCCTAAAAGGGATGTCCCTCAGGACCCAGGGAACCCCGTGGAAGAGGAGGCAGAAAGAGTGTAAGAGCCACAGGGGATGGAGGACGCCGAAGAAAGGAGGACCTCTAAATCAACATGATTGCTGAACTTAGGGACTCACAGAGACTGAGGCAGCAGGCGCCAGATGGGGTCCCAGAGCTGAAAGGAGAAGTGGACGAATGCCCCCATCCCTAATCCAGAAGCTGCTTCTAACTGATAAGCACTTGCAAATGAAAATTTAGTTTTCTCCAAGGGAATCGCATCGGGGAAATAAACTACTCTTTAAGTGTTGGCTGCGTGCCCAGCAGAAAATGAACTCCATGGCGTCTTTGGAGTCTCCCTGTCTCATAATGTCTTGTCAGGGATAGATATAGATGTAGATTAGATATAGATATACATATAGATTAGATATAGATTACAGATATAGATTAAATATGAATATAGATATAGACTAGATATAGATTAGATATGGATTAGATGTAGATTGGGTTAAATATAGATTAGATACAGATGTAGACACAGATATAGATTAGATATAGATGGCTGTCCTACAGATCCTCTGTATATACAGTGTGGCTTCCAGCTTGATGCTTTATGAAATTCCCAACTGTGTGAATAAGTGGGTCTCTGTGTCTGTGTCAATTTCCTGTGCCTTTTCCTGGGCTCTTTCCCTTCTGTTTGTTTGTCCTGTCTTATGTCAACGTGTTAGGTTTTTTTATTTTATTGTATATTTTTAGTCTTATTATATTTTATTTTATTATTACCCCTCAGAAGCTTGTTTGTTTTCTTTTTTTTTTTTATTTATTATATGTAAGTACACTGTAGCTGACTTCAGACACTCCAGAAGAGGGCGTCAGATCTCGTTACAGATGGTTGTGAGCCACCATATGGTTGCTGGGATTTGAACTCATGACCTTTGGAAGAGCAGTCAGTGCTCTTACCTGCTGAGCCATCTCACCAGCCCACTTGTTTGTTTTCTAATGAGAGACAGAAAGGAGGTGGAAAGGGAGAGGGGGAGGGGAGGGCCTGAGAGAAGTAGAGGGGTACTGTATTCAGGTTATATTATGTGTGGAGAGGGGGAGTTTATTTTCAATAAAACAGAAAAAGAAAGAAAGAAAAAGAAACAAAATAAAACGTGGAGACATTCTCTGGCCCCCTCGTCTATGAGTGTCAACATGGTCAACATGGAAATGGTGGCATCTTACCTCAGGAAAAAAGAAGTAACCACCCTTCCCAGGATTCTGTCAAGGTCAAATCTAGGATGGAGTAGTAGACTCTACTAGCCTAGCATGTGTGAAGCCCTGGGTTTGACCCCCAGTACCACCGCATACATATATACATACATACATACATACATACATACATACAAATATAAATAAATGCCAGGCAGTGGTGGTGCATGCATTTAATCCCAGCACTTGGGAGGCAGAGGCAGGCAGATTTCTGAGTTCGAGGCCAGCCTGGTCTACAGAGTGAGTTCCAGGACAGCCAGGGCTACACAGAGAAACCATCTCAAAAAAAAAAAAAAAAAGTACACACACACACATATATAATCAATTATTGTGATGGAAACAGAAAAGAGCAGGAAAAGAACACCACAAAAAAGAACGGCTCCAAAGTGAACTTCCCTTGTGTCCATCTACAGACGGAATAATGGATTCTTCTCAGGCTGGGGTGAGGGCTCACAGTCCTAAAGCGCTTGCCCACAGTCCTAAAGAGCTTACCCACAAGCACAAGGACCTGACTTTGGTCCCACCATCCACACAAAAAGCTATGCATGGTGGCAATTCAGAGACAGGTTAATCCGTGGGGCTGGTTAGCTAGCTAACCTTCTTGGCAAGCCCCTACTCCCCCTGGGAGATGCTGTCTCAAGGAGCAATGTGGAGAGATTCTGAGGAATGGTACAAGGTTGACCTTTGGCCTATACGTTCACATACACAATTAATTGGTTAAAATATTTTAAGCAAAAACAAAAAGCGGGGGCTAAAATTGAGTGTGGTGGCGCGCCCCTGTGATAACAGTACTTGAGAAGGTGTAGTGGGGTCACCCCGAAGTCTAAGGTAATTTAGCTACATAGTTCAAATCTGAATACACACATACCCACATACACACACACACAACACACACACACACGCGCACACACTGGCTACACAGTGAGTTCAAAGCTGAATTATGTGAGACTCCATCTCAGCCTCCACCCTTTCAGTCTCCCACACATATACATACACACACACTTACACACACACATTCCAATGAAGAGGGCTGGAGATATAGCTCAGTGGCAGTGTTTGCCTAGTGGACATAAGGTATTAATCATAAGGTTTACTACTGAGACCATGAAAGAAAAGAGAAAAGATGGAAAGTGACCGTGGATGGCCTGTATTTTAACCTACATAAAGTTAGGCTGATATCCAGTAAATGGCGATGCCGCGATTTGAGCCCAGGTTTGCCTGACTCCACTGGCCTTCATCTTTGTGATTCACGAGCAGATCTGTGGTCTTTCATTTAAGGCGAAATGCTCTGCTCGGTGCTCAGGGACTTGGCAGCACCGGGCACTTCCGCCCAGGCTTCACACGTTTTTTTCTCCCTAGACTTAGCACCGACTGTGTCCCTCCCTCTAACCAGACTTCTATCCAAATTGGATTTCTTGCTTTTGCCAAGCCGTTTGTTCCCACGCTTTCTTTGGTCTAAAGGGATCCAAAACAACTTCCTTTATTACAGTCTTATTAATCTACTGCTGAATGGAGATAAATCACTACCACCGATGACAGTGCGCATGCTCGTCCTGCATGCCCTGCGTAAGGACGTTCAAAGAAACTGGGTTAGGGTTGTTGTCAAAACAGAGATTGCTCAGCACTTACTGCTCTCCCAAAACCAGGTCAGGTGGCTCACAACCACTTGCAACTCTAGCTCCAGGGTTTCTCACACTGTCTTCTGGCCTCTAAGGCCATCCGCGCACATGTGGCATGCATTCACACAGACATACCCGTAAATGAAAATACATGTATTTTTAAGAAGGCTGATGCAGGAGGATTGGCATGAGTTCAAAGCCAGCAAGGCAAGCACAAGCTATACAGCAAGATCCCATAGCAAAAGAAAGATAAAAAGGAAAGAGGGGCTAGCTAGAAGGTTCAGTGGGCATTCCTGCAAAATCATGAGGACCCGAGTTCACATCCCCTGCACCTACGGTAAAAATCAAGGCATCACCATCCAGGTCCGTGACCCCAGCACCGGAAAGCAGAAACAGGGGGAACCAGAGATCTCACTGGCCAGCTACGCTAGCTCAAATGAGCCAGGTTCCACGAGGGAGCCTCTCTCAAAAAGTTCAAGAAGAGAACAATAGCGGGCAGTAGAGGAATAAACCCAGCACGGACTTCCGGACCTCCGACCTCCGACCTTCACACCTGCCTACACCGGCAAGCACATGCAGACACCACACACAAATAAATGGAAAGGAAGGAAGAAGGAAACGTGAGGGAGCTACCCAGGGAAAGTAAGCCTAGAGACAAAGACACGAGCAGCAGTACACGATGCTCCAAGCACATACATTTTGTTCTCTCTCTAAACGGAGAAAACTTCTATTTTTGTTTTGCTTTTTGAGACAGGGTCTGGCGAAGCTCAGGCTGGCCTCAAACTTGCATTTGCTGTGAACCAAACTATGGTCTTGAGCTTAGGATGCCTCCCCCCACAGCCTCCCCTCCCATGTGTTAGGATTACAAGTCCTATGCCTAGCATATACAGTGATGCTTTCATTTAAAAAGTAAAACAAGGGGCTGGAGAAATGGCTCAGAAGAACGACTCATAAGAACGACTGCCCTTCAGAAGGTCGTAAGTTCAAATCCCAGCAACCACATGATGGTTCACAACCATCCATAATGAGGTCTGATACCCTCTTCTGGGATGTCTGAAGACAGCTACACTGTACTTACATGTAATAAATAAAATTTAAAAAAAAAAAAACTTAAAAAAAAAAAGTAAAACACTTTCGAAAAAAAATGACTAATTGTAAGATCTGGGGTATGGGATACATTAAAAACTAGATGATATGCTACCACACCTGAAGCAGACAGATCGCTTTTTCTTTTTTAAAATTTATTTATTTGTTGGTTTTGTTTGTTTGTTTTATACCCGACCATGGGTTCCCCTCCTTCTCTTAAGGCTCCCAGGATACTACCAAAAGGGACAACTTGAAGAGGCTCCAACTGACCAAAGCATTGATAAGAATAATAACTTCAAAGAATGTACTCTCATCAAACATATTTTTAAATTTTTTAAATGTGACTGAAATAGAAAAATAAAAGCCTTCGTTAGCAGCCAGTGAAGTGGCAAGGGAATCCACGTGTTTTTATGGAAGCAGGGAGATAAGCAGAGGAGTCAAATATTCGACCTGCTTTCTACACAACAGCTATACTACAAGGTGACCAAATATTTGATAAAGAAAAATTTCTTTTCATGGGAGAGGGAACATATGCCAAGTCCCAGGGAAGGTGGGCAACAGCTATAAATGGTTCCTAACATTCCAAAAGAGGCAGACGTCTTGTAGTCATGATGAAAATGCCCAACACCGCTTATGAAGCACTCTTGCCAAGAAAGAGGCTCAGTCAAGTCATGCTTCCGAATATAATTACCCATATCCTAGGAATAGAGTCGGCAGGGGAGCAAACTGCATGACATCAAGAGAGAAATCCAAAGCGTGGGAACTTGTTCGGAACAATTAGCCTGCTTTTCCTGGGAGTGACTGCCCCACACCTCAGGTGTGTGTGCCATCTCGTAATCAGATCGGAGGTGTGTGCTTTGTCCTGCTTCTCAGAGACCCCTTCTAGGATGTTGTTCCAGGTGTCTCTCGTGGCAGCTGGCCTGAAGACCTTGACTTTACAGCCTTGTCCCCTCCCTTGTCCAAATGGTTCCTCTACTTTCCCTTCATTGTCCCCATGGCTTGCCAAGTTCCTGTCTGGGGGTCTGCTTTGGGAAGAATCCAAACTAAATTTATATCCTATGGATGATAAGTGAACTTTCACTAAAATAAATTCACTTTAAAATGATACTGTGAGACTATCAAAATGGTTTAGCAGGCCAAGATGTTTGCTGCCAAGTCTGAAGATATGAGTTTGACTCTTGGAAACCCCAAGGTTGAAAAAAAAAAAACAATTCTTAAAAGTTGTCATCTGAGCTGGGCAGTGGTGGCACATACCTTTCAACCAAGCACTTGGGGAGTAGACCCAGACAGATCTCTGTATCTACGGAGCAAGTTTCAGGATAATCAGGGCTACACAGAGAAACACTGTCTCAAAAAAAAAAAAAGTTATCAACTGACCCACCACACAATGGACCCTGGCAAACACATAGTCTTTGTAATCAATGTATTGCTATGAGGAGACACCATGACCAAGTCAACTTATAAGAGAAAGCATTTAATTTGGGGCTTACTTACAGTTCCAGAGGGTTAGTCCATGAGGAGAATTGGAAGCATGGAGGTAGGCAGGCATAGTGCCGAAGCAGTAGCTGAGAGCTTATATACATATTCTCTGAAAGGCAGAGGTAGAAACAAAGACTGGGCCTGCTTTGTATGGGCTTTCGAAGCCTCAAAGCCCACCCCTTCCCCCGTGACCAACTTTCTCCAACAAAGCCACACCTACTCCAACAAGGCCACACTTCCTTTTTTTTGTTTGTTTGGGTTTTTTTGGTTTTTTTGGTTTTTTTTTTTTTTTTTTTTTTTTTTGGTTTTGTCGAGACAGGGTTTCTCTGTGTAGCTCTGGCTGTCCTAGAACTCACTCTGTAGACCAGGCTGGCCTCGAACTCAGAAATCCACCTGCCTCTGCCTCCCAAGTGCTGGGATTAAAGGCATGTATCACCACGCCTGACTTAAGGCCACACTTAAGGCCACACTTCCTACTTCTTCCCAAAATAGTTCTACCAACTAAAGGACCAGGCATGCAAATATATGAGTCTATGAGGGCTATTCTGATACAAATAAGAGCCAGCCATGGTGGCACAGGAGTTTAATTCCCGCATTGGGGAAGCAGAGGCAGGAAGATCTCTGATTACAGGGCCAGCCTGGTCTACAACAGGAGTTCAAAAACAGCACAGAGAAACCCTGTCTCAAAACAATAACAACGGGGCTGGAGAGATGGCTCAGTGGTTAAGAGCACTGACTGCTCTTCCAGAGGTCCTGAGTTCAATTCCCATAAAGCACATGGTGGCTCACAACCATCTATAGCAGGGTCTGATGCCCTCTTCTGGTGTGTCAGCAGACAGCAACAATGTACTCATATACATTAAATAAATAAATAAATAAATAAATAAATAAATAAATCTAAAAACAAAGACAAAAAAACAAAGATCTGGGGAAGACTGGGAAGAGTGTAGGGAGTGGAAACTGTGGTCAAGATGTAAAGTACGAGAGACGAATAAAAGAAGAAAGGGATATACTAGTATCTCATGACCATTCACCATGTAATGTATGTGTATGTAACTCAATAGTCATGCTTGCTCTATTCTAGCTTATATTTAGACAGAGAAATTAGGTAATGTGGGTCTGGCGATGTAGCTGAGTTGGTGGAGCACTTCCCTAGCACGCACAAGGCCCTAGGTTCGATCCCCAACACCAACTAAGGTCGAGCATGGTGGTGCATGCCTGAAATCCCAACGCTTGGGAAGTGGAAGCAGGCATCCTCAGCTACCCCTCAAGTCCAGGCTAGCCTGGGCTCCATGCTACCTTGTCTCAAAGAGAAAAGAATTTAAACAGGTTGGCCGAGATCACACAGCCAGTAAGAGATAAAAATGATAATTGTGGTTTTTGAATTTTTTTTTAATGTTGATTCTGTTACTTCTGGGGAGAGTTTGTGGGAGAGTGTCTGCTTGCTATAATATCTTCACTTGGAAAAATAATGCATGCTCATGGGCCCTCATTTAAAAATATATATAGAAATGCCTAGAAACCCCTGCTTTGCTACACTTTCTGAAAAGAAATTGGAAGAGATAAACAGGATTGTCCTTTTATTCCATTCCTTCTCCGATAACAGGGGTGCTCTTTTTTTTTTTTTAATTTCTTCTTCAAGAAAAGAAATATTTTGAGTACAGAATTGAGAGGAAACGCACTCTGGATGGATAATCGCGTCACTCCAGTCTTCCTACCCACAGAGAAGAAAGCCTTCCTGAAGTTTAAGATGTCACCTCTCACAGAGCACATCGGCAGCTCAGAGATCAGAAACCACACATAGCCAGATCACCAGAGAGTGCGGAGCGGCAACATGAAGCTGGCTTTGAGATCGGTGAGAGGCTGTTCCCGTCAAAGGACATCCTTTGTTAAAATAGAAACATCAAGGATATAAATACGAACAATCCTTGGGACGATTCTTTTGTAACATGTACCTGAAGAGGTAAACGCTGTTGCAGATGCTTCCTGGCCCTCAGACATTTCGATGCTGGACACCACTGAACCAAAATGACTCATTCTTAGAAGCAGTTGCCGTCTGGTTTAAGAATATCCCAGAAGAGTATGCAAGTGAGCCGGGATTCTCTATTTATAAAACGTATCAGACCACTTAGGCGGGTGTTTATCGAAATGTAAGTTATGTTTACATCCAAATTTGGAATTTCAATTCAACCATTGACACAAATACATAAATGTGTGCATACAATTTTTTTTATTATTCAATCAAGGTTCTTCTTCTTTAGAGAAGGCTCTTATAGCCTACCCTAGCCTCAGACTCACTGTGTAGGCCAAGGATGGCCTTGAATTCCTCACTCTCCTGCCTCCACTTCCCAGATAACTGAGTTTACAAGTGTGCACCACCACACACAATTGCAACCAATATACTCAACAGCGGAATGAGAGAGAGGTAAAGAAGTGAGGTTTAGCAAAATGGAGGACAAGCAATCACCCTTACACACTGCCTTAGTTCCTCCTCTTGTTGTAGCTGCAAAACATCTAACAAAAGCAACTTAAGGATAGGAGGGTTTGTTTGAGCTTTTATTTTGAGGGTGCAATTTATCAAGGAAAAGAACTCGTGGCAGTGGGAACATGAGCCAGCGGGTGGCACTAATCCCACACCAGGGAGCAGAGAGGCAGAGATGCAGAGAAATTGGGATGCAGAGAGACAGGGATGCAGAGAAACTGGGATGCAGAGAGACAGGGATGCGGAGAAACTGGAATACTGCATCTCAGAACACATTCTGCTTTTTTAGACAGCCCAGAACTCTCTTCCCACAAAGCAGCCCAGGACCCCACCCCTAGAGCAGTCCAGGACCCCAGCCCATAGAGGGGCTCTAGATTCTAGGTCATAGAACTGTGCAGCCCACAGTTAGTATCTAAAAACCGTTACTGTCCTGCCCACAAGTTTGTCTGTCTCCTAGGTGAGTCTAGATTGTGTTGAGTTGGCAATATTATTAACCATAACAAATGAAAAGCCCAATTCAAACCACATGGTTAGTATAAGCCTTGCTTTTTCAGACTGTGTCTCAGTATATATCCCTCCTGGGCCTGGAACTCACTCTACATACCCACAGTAGTGAAAGGCTGAGGTAAAGAGGTAGGGATGTGGCTTTATGGCTAAGACCACTGACTTAAGACCACTTTCCAAGGTCTGATCCAGGCACCCACATTGCAGCTGACAACTATTTGTAACTCTAGTCCCTGGGGATCTGATGCCGTCTTCTGGCCTTTGTGGGAACTACACACATACAAATACACACACACACACACACACACACACACACACACACACACACACACACTCGGTGCACAGACATACATATAGGCAAAAACATCCATACACATTGTGATAGTTTGTATATGCTTGGGCCAGGGAGTAGGCACTGTTAAGAGGGGTGGCCTATTGGAGTGGACATGTCACTGGGTGTGGCTTTAATACCCTAGTCCTCGTTGCCTGGAAGTCAGTCTTCCACTAGCAGCTTTCAGATGAAGTTGTAAAACTCAGCTCCTCCTGCACCATGCCTGTCTGGATGCTGCCCTGCTCCCGCCTTTATGTTGATGGACTGAACCTCTGAACCTGTAAGCCAGCCCAATTAAATGTTGTCCTTTATAAGAATTGCCTTGGTCATGGTGTCTGTTTACAGCAGTAAAACCCTAACTAAGACACTCACAAAATAATAATAATAATAATAATAATAATAATAATAATTTTTAAGATTGAGGCAGGAGGATTTCAAGTTTGAGGCTGGCCTGAGCTTTATTGAGAGACACTGCCTCAAAAGAAAGGGTGTTAGCCCAAGTAGGTGTTTCTCAAAAGAAGACACACAAATGTTCAACAAGCATATAGGGAAATGCTCAACATCACCAATTATCTAGAGAAATAACATTGAAACCACAAATGAGATACTACCTCACACATGCTGAAATAGCTATTATCAAAAAGATAAAGTTAAATATTCGTGGTGATCATTTTTAAGTGGAGGAACTTGTGAACTCAGTTGGTAAGCGTGTGAATAAGCATGATCATGTGGAGGTTCCACAAAATAATTAAAACAGGGGCCGGAGAGATGGCTCAGCGGTTAAGAGCACTGACTGCTCTTCCAAAGGTCCTGAGTTCAAATCCCAGCAACCACATGGTGGCTCACAACCATGCGTAATGGGATCGGACGCCCTCTTCTGGTGTGTCTGAAGACAGCTACAGTATACTCACATATAATAAATAAATAAATCTCAAAAAATAAAATTAAAATAGAATGACCACAGGACCAGAGAGATGGCTCAGCACATTGGAGCATTTACTGTTCCTGCAGAGGAACCAGACTGGGTTCCTGGCATCCACATCAGGTGCTAATAACAACCACCTGTAACCCCAGGCCAGGGGATCCAATGCCTCTTTAGCACCCTTGAGCACACACACACACACACATGGTGCAGAGAAACTCACAAAAGCACAGACATGCACATAAGTAAAAATAAATAATTTTTAAAAAAAATTAGAAGGCCAGGGGCTGGAGAGATGGCTCAGCAGATAAGAGCACTGACTGCTCATCCAAAGGACCAGGGTTTAATTCCCAGCTTCCGCATGGCAGTTCACAACTGACTGTAACTCCCTCATATAGACATACAGACAAATCACCAACAAAAATAAAATTTTAAAAAATAATAGAGGGGCTGGTGAGATGGCTCAGTGGGTAAGAGCACCCGACTGCTCTTCTGAAGGTCCAGAGTTCAAATCCCAGCAACCACATGGTGGCTCACAACCATCCACAACAAGATCCTCTTCTGGAGTCTCTGAAGACAGCTACAGTGTACTTACATATATTAATAAATAAAACTTTAAAAAAAAATAATAATAGAGAGCTAGAGAGATGGCTCAGCAATTAAGAGTGTTAGCTATTATTACAGAGGACCGTGGTTTAATTACCAGCACCCACATGGCTAACAACAACCTATATAGCTCCAGTTCTAGAGGCTCCAAAGCCCTCTTCTGGACCTCCTCAGGTACTGTATACATGGCATGTGCATATATGAGTGTAGAGAAAACAGCCATACACATAAAATCAAACAAAATAAATTTTAATACAATGATCACGTGATCCAGACATCTCACTCCTGAGTGAGATTCTAAAGGACGGAAAAGCAGCACAGCAAAGGGATGTGTGCATTGCTCTGTTAGTCGCAGAATTATTCGCCATATCCAAAAAAACAGAACCAATGTCGGGGTCCATCAAGAGACCACTGGGAGGCTGGCAAAATGGTGCAGAGGGTGAAGAAGCTTGCTGCTAAGACTGATGATCTGAGTTCAATCCCCAGAACACACATGACGAAAGAAGAGATCTGAATCCCACAAGCACACACATACATGCGCACATGCAAGTGTGCACACACATGCTCACACGCGTGCAAGCATACACACACAGTTTCTCAGAGACCAGATGCTAAATATTCTCATGTGAGGTGATTTCGTGTTAAATCTCTTGACTTAGCCTTCCACAGTGCATAAATGTACTAAAACATCATGTCATATGCCATAAATGAATACAGTTTATTTGTTATCCAAATAAAGTTAACTGGGCATAGTAGTACACCTCTAAAATGCTAGCACTTGGTAGGTAGAGGCAGGAAGACAACGAGTTCAAAGTCATCACTGGTTATAGAGGGGGTTTAAGACCTAAATAAGACCCTGCCTTGAAAATAGAGAAATAAGAAAGAAAAGACAGACAAAGAAAGTTACAGAAATTATTGACAGATTTATCTCTTCAGTCAGAATAAGTTTCACTCATTCTGGTTATTTGTTTAATAAGTGTATATGTGGCTTTTAGGATCAAGCAAAATATCAAGGAAAATGAAAAGGCAACATATAGAAGGCAAAGCTTAGTGTACTTATGACATTCTTCTAACAGAGATTCTCTCCTTGGCAAAATACTCACCAAGATTTCACAAGAAGCCAGGCATGGTGGAGCATGCTTGCAGTCCCAGCATTTGGCAGGGTTGAGATGGGCAGACCTGGAGCCTGAAGCATGCCTGTCGACACGGGAAGACATGGATTAGTCTAGAATCCTAGGAACAGAGAAAGAACCAAGATAAAAGCTGCTGTCACAAAGTCACAGCCATCCCGGGGTATGTGACTGAGACTGTGTCTCAGAAAACAGGCAGCAGGGCATCTTGGTGCACACCTGGAATCCCAGTGCTCATGACACAGAGGCAAGAAGATCTTTGTAAGTTCGAGGCCAGTATGAAAAAGTTGGGGGAAGGGGAGTTCTGTGGCCACCACAGCCAACAGAGCACAGACTGGCCCTCGGGAGACAAGAAAAACCCTGTGTACATTCCAGGTTCTCCTAGTACCGTGGGTTCTCAACCTTCTTAATAATGGGACCTCTTAATTCAGTTTCTAATGGCCTAAGAATATCTAGAGTTGGTGCCCCCCCCACCATAAAGTCATTTTCATTGCTACTTCGTAACTGATTTTCCTAGTGTTATGACTCCTAATATAAATATCTGACACACAGGATATCTGGTATGCAAACCCTGTGAAAGGGTCTTTCGACACCCCCACCAAAGGGGTCATGACCTCCTGGTTGAAAATCACTACCCTGGTGTTCACATGTGAACACAAGGACATCTGTACCTCCTACAGTGAAGACGTGGCAGCGGAATCCCTGGAGGACTGCAGAGATAGGTCAGTGGTTAACACCACTTGCTGCTCTTTCAGAGGACCTGGGTTCAGTTCCCAGCACCTACACTAGGGAGCTAACAACCACCTATAACTCTAACCCAGGGATCCAGTGCTTTCTCCTGGTCTACATAGAGAGTTCCAGGCCAGCTAGAGTTACAAAGAAAGTCCCTGTCTAGATGGACATACAGACAAAGAATACTGTCAATAGGTGACCTAAGAATATCTCTAAATTTCTAGTGCATCATGGAAAATATTTTTAATTCTCTTTTTAATTTAATTTTTTTTTTTTTTTTTACTTATTCACTTTACATCCTACTCGCTACCCAAAAAAATATGGAGTGCCTCACGAATTTTTGTGCCATCCTTGAGCAGAGGCCATGCTAATCTTCTCTGTATTGTTCCAATTTTAGTATGTGTGCTGCCGACGCGAGTGCAATATGCTAATTCTTAAAAGCTGGAATTTGCAGCTAGAGAGATGGCTCAGGGGTTAAGAGCACTTGTTGCTCCTACTGAGAGCAGGGTTCAATTCCCAGCACCTGCATGGTGGCTCACAACCATGTCAACACCAGCTTTGGGGGATCCCTCTTTTGAACTCATTCAGATAAAATTAAATAAATGCAAATCTTTTAATAAATAAAAATGAGGAAATTAGAATTTTAGAATTTGAATTATGAATTTTCCTGTTCAAACCCAATTGAATAAGTCATATCTGTAGTTGTTTTGAAGAAAAGCTAAGTGTATTATTTGACTCTGACTCTCTCTCTCTCTCACACACACACACACACACACACACACACACACTTTTCCCAGTTTGCCTTCTGTTGCTGTGGCAAACCATGGCCAAAAGCAGATTGAGAGAGTAAAGAGTTTATTTGGCTTACATGTCTGAATCTTCCTTTTAATTTGTTTTAATTTTTATTTATGTGTGTTAATTTTTTAATTTTTATTTACCTGTGTGTCTGTGTGCAGCTGTCACGGCTGTTGAGAGCTGCAGGGTCCTCTTAACCACTGAGCCATCTCTCCAGCCTTCTGGGGGTCTCTTCAAAGCCAGGATCAGCGCTGATGTCAGCAGGGCATCAACAGGGTAGATTACGCTGTTACACTTCCCAAAGATCCGAAACCAGAGCAAACAAGGGACTGAGAGGTATTAATGTCCCACAGTGGTATTCCAAACACTTGGGAGTGAGAACAGAAGAATCCGGAGTTCAAGGTCAGCCTCAGCTTCATAGCAAGTTCAAGGTCACCCTGAGCTAGAGACTGACTCCCAAAAATAAAGGAAATAAATAGGGCAAAGTACTTACCCACTCTAAAGAAGGACAGAAGCCACAGGAAAGAGGCGCACGTGTCCTATGTGATCTTGAGTCAGAGCCCCCACCCTTCCACCCTTGAGTCTATCTCACTACTTCATTTCTTTTTGCATAAACAAAGATGATGCCTTTGTAAGTCTTTGGCGCCCTCTTTTGGACAACCTGATTATTTCAAAACTGAAATGTTTCATTTCTGAGTATGTTGTCAGCAAGTTGAAATTGGGTACACAGAGACAGATATATAGAGATGATATAGATATAGATAAAGATATACATATGTAGATTGGGAGGGCTGTTATTGACATTATTCTTACAAGAGTTTTAGACTTACAGAAAGATTAAACAGTACAAAGCCCTATCTATACCTCTCCCTCGTGTAATTTCCCCTACTGCTTATAATTCCTCTGAGGACCCAAATGTTAAAGGTAATGAAACAATGCTGAACAGCTATTATTGACTGACATTTATAGTACATATACTATAAAGCTGTATGCATCCATGGGTTGTGAAGGATTTCATGTATCCACCATTGTAGTATCATAGAGAATAGTTCCACTGCCTTAGAAATCACCTCCTTTAGTTTGGCTCAGCCCAGTAAAGGCACTTACCATCAAGCCTGGGGTCCCCAGAATGCATATAAAGGTGGAAAATTGTCCTCAGAACGACACATGTGCATCGTGGCATATGTGAACCACACATAAACATTTTCACATGCAATGATAATAAATTATTTAGATGTTTAGTCACCTGTTTCGTCTCTTGACTCTTTCTATTTCTCCAGAGTCTGGGAATCACCACTTTTTACTCACTATCTTCCTAATGTTGCCTTTCAAATTTTTACATTGTGGAATAGTGAAATACTTAAATTTATTTCACTTACACATCCACTTAAGAGACCTTCTTCATATCTTACTATAAATGGCCAATGCACATATGGAGAGGAAGTTTACTCTAAAAAGCAGTCATGGTAGTGCATGCTTTTAATCCCAGCACTCAGGAGGCAGAGGCAGGAGGATCTCTGTGAGTTCAAGGCCAGCCAAGTCTTGGGGGGGGGACAAACAGAAGAAGAGGAGAGGAGAAAAGGAGGGGGAAAAGAGAGAGGGGAAATAGGAGGGGGAGGAGAAAGAAGAAAAAGAGGAAGAAGAAGAGTGAGAAGAAAGCAGAAAAGGAAGAAGAGAAAGACAATGAAGACAAAGAAGAAGAGAAGAAGAAGGAGAAGGAGGAAAGAAAAAAAGAAAGTTTACTGTAGCCAGCAGAAAAATGAAAATTAAAACTACATTGAAAATTCCATCTCAACTCAATCAAAATGACAATCATCAAGAACACAAATAACAAAAGGGACCCTTATACATGGCTGGTGGCAGCTAAACTAGATCAACCCCTACAGAAACCAATACGGAGATTCCTCAGATAGCTAAATAAAGTTCTTCTGTGTAATCCAGTCACAGCACTCCTCCTGCAAATGTACCTAAAGGACTCCAAGTCAACACATCACAGGGACACCTGCACCTGGCTGTTTACCATGGCACTACTCACAACATCTAAATTAGGGAGCCAAAAGAGGTGTCTGTCAAGAGAGGGCTGAGCACAAAGAACATGGCGAACAAGAAGAAAATGGTACACACACACATACACACACACACGCACGCACGCACTCGCGCAAGCGCATGATCACATACAATAGAATTTTACTCCACCATGAAGAAGAATGAAATAATTAATAATTTCATTTGCAGGAAAACAGATACAAATGGAGACATCACACCCATCAACTAAGTCAGTCTCAGAAAACACTGCATGTTTTCTCTTGTTTTGTGTATCCGTGATTTTTACAGATATATTAAAATTGTGCATCTGTATGTGTGTATGCGTGTATGGATGCTCTCACCCATGCGTGCATATGCAGAGGACAAGGGTCAACACTGAGTCTCTTCCTCTCTTCCTCTTATTTTTCAAGATAGGATCTCTAAGTGAACCTCACAGACCAGCTGGCCAGTGAACGCCAGAACCTGATTGACTCTGTCCCCAACACTGCTAGAGCTACACTTGCTTGGACCACACTCAACCTTTACATGAGGGTTGGGCATCTGAACTCAAGTCCTGATGCTTACACAGCAAGCATTTTACCCACTGAGCCATCTGCCCAGCATCATCTCTGCTTCACTACTATGCGGATATACAAACCATTGTACGGATCTACTAACATTTATTGATCTATATTCCCTGTTGAAAAACATCTTAGTTGCCTCCAGTTTGGAGCAATTATGATTAATGCTGCTATAAACATTTGCATGAGGGTGTTTTCTGGACATAAATTTTCAATTCATTTGGATAATCAGGAGTAGGATCTCTCTGCCATGTGAGAATACTCTATTCATCTTCATAAGAAACTGCCTGTCCAAGTTTGCTTTCTGTTCCTGTGATAAAACACTGACCAGACCAACTTGTGGAAGGAAAGGTATTATTTGTTTTACACTTCCATACCACAGCCCATCACAGAGGGCAGTCAGGATAGGAACTCAAAATGGAACCTAGAAGCAGAAACTGAAGCAGAGACCAAGAAGGAATATTGCTTTGACTTGTTCCCCTGGCCTTCCCTCTACCTTCCCTGTGCATCTCATCTGCACAGGCCAATTGGAAGGAGGCATTTTCTCAGCTGTGGTACCTTCTTCCTAAGTATAACAAGTTGACAACCAAGATTAACCCTCACACTTCCAAACCAATGTCAACCTCTGTCATTTTTTGTGTCTACTTGCAATGAATGGAAGACTTTGTGACATCCCCACCACCATTTACTCTCCTGAGATTCTAGCCATTCTGAGACATGCATACTGGTGTCTCTCTGTCATAATTTATAATTCCCCAATGCCTGTGGCTCTGTGTGGGCTCACTGCCATCTGTACATCTATATGGTATCCATCCAGCTCTTGGCCCACCCTTTTTAACTGAGCTGTTTACTTTCTTTTATTTAAATTTTCTGCTTATTCAAAAGCAAGTCCTTTCTTGAGTCTGTATGTTACAAATATGTTCTCTCACTGCATGGCTTCTCTTAGTCTTTGATATTTTTCTACATTTATTTATAGGGGGAGTAAGCACACACATGCACGGGAGGGTGTGGAGGTCAGAAGACAACTCACAGCTGTCAGGTCTCTCCTTCCACTATGTGGGACCAGGGTTCAAACTCAGGTCATCAGTCTTAGCAGCAAGTCCCTCTCCCCACTAAGCTATCTTTGTCAGCCCCACAGCCCTTTTTTTATTCTCTTAAGAATGTTTCTCTATCCTGGCAGTGGTGACGCACGCCTTTAATCCCAGCACTCGGGAGGCAGAAGCAGGCAGATTTCTGAGTTCGAGGCCAGCCTGGTCTACAGATTGAGTTCCAGGACAGCCAGGGCTATACAGAGAAACCCTGTCTCAAAAAAAAAAAAAAAATTCTTTATCCAGGCAGTGGTAGTGCATGCCTTTAATCAGAGAGGAGAGAGAGGGGGGGGGAGGGAGGGAGGGAGGGAGGGAGAGAGAGAGAGAGAGAGAGAGAGAAAGAGAGAGAGAGCTGTTCCCTTTTGGGTGCATATGCAGAGCCCGTATCCACACACCAAGAGCATCTCCAACCTTTCTTAAAACTTCACAATCTCCACCTCATCCTGCCTAGATGAGCCACACTCCATCCTAGCTCGTCTCCTGCTGACCGACACAGAGGTGGTCTCCTTTGCAGGTGTGTGCACACATTTGATGTGAAAATCAGCACCGTCCACCAAAGGTTCATGCAAAGCTCTGGATCCACACATGCGTCTGATCCTGGAACTTACTCCATCTCTTCTGACTGATGTGTCTATTCGCTTTTCTTCCTTCCCAGCAAGGCTGGTAGATTTTTGATGAAAGTGAGACAAGATGATGAACTGAGATAACCAAGCCTTCAGCGTGAGGTTTTATGTTGATCTGTCCAGGAGTTGGGCTGTGGGTTGTGTCTGATGTCACCTATGCAGGACCTCCATCTCCTCTGGATTCCGTGTTTTGCTTTGCTGCTCTGTGGTTCACATCCCCTCACCCCCACCCCATTGTCTTTGGGTTTCCACTGAAAACTTCTTGTTAAATAGTGTGTGCTTCATAGCTCTGGCTATCCCTATGCTTGGAGGCCTGGCAGTGTTAACAAAGTGCTGAGGCGGGAATGACTGTCATCTTGTAGATCCGTTCTGAGAACCCAAATCCCTGGGCTGTGACCACCAACAGCACTGCTTTAGCTTTTTCTTCCCTTTTCATGTGTGACAGGATGGCCAGAGGGAGACAGGGTCATTTAATGATCCTTCCAAGGCAGGCAAGGCTCTGGTCCAGTAGTAGCCTTCTGAGGATAAGTCCTTGTACAGAATGTTCGAGACGTATTTCAGTATGGTTGGTTTCCTTTCTCCCCTGCAGGAGGCCCAGAATTTTTTTTCGACTTATGCTGACAATCTGGCTATACTGTTGGAGGTAAAACTTACCAACATGTACCCTGCTCACTAAGATTTAGACATCAGGAATGCTTTTGTTGTGTTTTGTTGGGTTGGTTTTGTTTTTATTTGAGATGTGGTCTCTTGTAGTTCTGGCTGACCTGGGACTTGCTATGTAGACCATGGTGGTCTTGAATTCAGAGATGCCTCTGCCTCTCTGCCTCTCTCTCTGCCTCTCTGCCTCTCTGCCTCTCTCTCTGCCTCTCTGCCTCTCTCTCTGCCTCTCTGCCTCTCTGCCTCTCTGCCTCTCTGCCTCTCTGCCTCTCTGCCTCTCTGCCTCTCTGCCTCTCTGCCTCTCTGCCTCTCTGCCTCTCTGCCTCTCTGCCTCTCTGCCTCTCTGCCTCTCTGCCTCTCTGCCTCTGCCCCTAGAATGATGAACTTAAAAGTGTGTAGCACCATGCTTGGTACCATGAAAATTTTGACTCTCAAGCTAGTCTACACTCAGCCTCTAAGTAATTGGCTAATTACGCAGGCAGTCCTGCTGGGTAGCAGCTTCCACTGAACCAGATATTGGCTGGGTTTCCCTGTAATCACCTGTCTCTCTGGATTGTGGATATGCCCTGGAAGCAACCGTGAAGTTGGCTGCCACAGGTACGGTCTGTGACATATCTATGTAGACAGATGCGTCTGTACTTTTTAGTTATTCATGAATATTTCCCATTCTAACACTATTAAGAACTAAAATATATCTCCCCAAAATTCATGTTACAATCCTAACTTCTGGTGCTGCATAAATGCTTTTAGAGATAGGGCCTTTAAATAAAGACACAACTGAGTCAAGCATGGTGGTACAGGACTCTAATCCCAGCACTTGGGAGGTGAAAGCAAGACCAAAGGCATCTTAAGCTAAGGCCAGCCTAGGCTAAAGAGACCCTACATCAAAACAAACAAGAGAAGGAGCTGGAGAGATCTATCTGCCTCCACCCCTGACCCCCGACCCTGTCCCTGACCATGCCTCCACCTCCAGCTCCACCTCTGCCTCTGCCTATCAGTTAAATGGCTCATTGGTTAAGAGCACTTTCTGCTCTTCCAGAGGTCCTGAGTTCAATCCCCACCAACCACATGGTGGCTTACAACCATCTAGAATAGGATCTGATGCCCTCTTCTGTCATGAAAGCATACATGCAAAGAGAGTCCTCATGTACATAGACAAATCTTTAAAACAAACAAGAAAGGAATGTTTGGATCAAAAATGAGGTTATTAGGTTTGAATAACGCAGCATGTCTGGCATCCCTGGAACAGGAGTAAATTGTGACCCAGGTTATAGAGGGAAGATCACATAAAGACACTTTGGGAAGACAGCCAGCTACAAGCCAAGGAAAAGGCCTCAAAAGAAACTAATCTGATACCTAGGTCTTGGGTTTTAACCTCAGAATTATAAAAGAGATACATTTTGTTACTGGGGCGAGCAGTGTGTAGTATTTTGGTTTGGTTTCCTTTGGTTTGGTCTTTGTGGGGTGTAAGAGACAAGAGCTCACTGTGCAGCCGTGGCTGGCCTGGAACTTGCTATGCAGACCTGGCTAATCGGGACCTCTCAGTGGCTCCCCTGCTTCACCTCCTGAGTGCTGGATTAATAGTCATGATGGGCGCCAGCCCTGCACTTCAGCATGGGATTCTCTGTTATGCGGCGCTTGCAGACCAGTACAAATATCAATCAGATGTGTCTGAGGACTTCAAAACAGGTGCTTCCAAAGTGTTCACCTTCAACTCAGTTTCACCACAAAACTCTGTGTGTGTGTGTACATGTGTGTATGTGTGTACGTGTGTATATGTGCATGCATGCATGTGTGAGTGTGCACATGTGTGTATGTATGTGTGTATGTGTGTGAATGTGTGTGTGTATGTGTGCATGCATGCATATATGTGTGTGTGCACGGGCGTGTGTGTGTGTGTGTGTGTGTGTGTGTGTGTGTGTGTGTGTTCTTATAGCAGGATGAACATGCACATTCCAGCCTATGTGCTGGAATTAAAAACACACTCCTCCACCCTGTCTATAGTTTCCTGAAGGTTCTAGGGAGTGAAGTCAGGTCCTTATGCTTGTGTGACAAACACTTTACCAACTGAACTATCTCCTTTACCTGCAAAGCCTTTATTTTTAAACTGTCAATTTTTCCAGGGCTGTGCAGAAACCGTTGTTGAGGCCATCCTACCAGGCATGGTATGCTAACAAACAGAAAATGTTAAACAGGACTGAGTCTGCCACCAGAACCCAAACTGCTGGCTGCCACCTTGGGACTCTCCTAGTCACATTCATTTAATCTACACTGATGCTGGGGACTGGGAATGGGGTGGGGAGTATGGTGGCTTCTTGTTTCCAAAGTCCTGGGGACTGGCCCAAAGGCCCTGACTTGAACAGAAGCAGTTTAGCTGAGGGTGCAGCTCAGTGGTAGAGCACTTGCTACACATAAGGCCCTTGGTTAAATCCCTACCATGCAGAAAGGAAAAGAACATAGTGGGGAGAGATTGCATTTAGTGGGCTGAAGAGGAGATGCTGGAAACTTGCTGAGAAGAATTTGGACTTGGCAGTTTTACAGAGCTACCTCCTGCAACCAGACTTTATCCCTCCTCCAGCTTCAAACTCCCACCTCAAGGGAAGACTCAGGCAAAGAGTGCCAGTTCCTTGTATAGAACTAAAGGTTCTTGATATCCTTACTGATCTCTAAATCTTGTAGCCTCTAAAGTTATAAATGTTGAAAGGCACTTTGGGAGGTGGAGCAGGGAGGTCTGGAGTTCAAGACCACCCTTGGATACATGTCCTCCCAAGATAGCCTGGGCTACATGAGACAAGAAAGAAGGGAAGGAAGGAAGAAAGGAAGGAAGAAAGGAAGGAAGGAAGGAAGGAAGGGAGGGAGGGAGGGAGGGAGGGAGGGAGGGAGAGAGAGAGAGAGAGAAGGAAAGAAAGGAAGGAAGAGAGAAAGAGAAAAGGAGGAAGGGAGAGAGAGAAAGGGGAGAGAGAAAGAAAGGGAGAGAAAGAAAAGAAAGAGAAAGAAAGAACAAAAGAAAGGGAAAGAGAGAAAGGAAGAAAGAAAGAGAGGAAGGGAGGAAGGGAGAGAGAGAAAGGGGAGAGAGAAAGAAAAGAAAAGGAGAAAGAAAGGGAGAAAGAAAACAAAAGAAAGAAAGAGAGGAAGGGAGAGAGAGAAGGGGAGAGAGAAAGAAAGGGAGAGAGAAAGAAAAGAAAGGGAGAGAGAAAGGGAGAAAGAAAGAAAGAAAGAAAGAAAGAAAGAAAGAGAAAAAAGAAGAAAGAAAGAAAGAAAGAAAGAAAGAAAGGGAGGAAGGGAGAGAGAGAAAGGGGGAGAGAAAGAGAGAGAGAAAAGAAAGAAAAAGAAAGAACAAAAGAAAGGGAGAGAAAGAAAGAGAGAAAGAAAGGGAGAGAGAAAGAAAGGGAGAGAGAAAGAAAGGAAAGAAGGAAGGAAGGAGGGAAGGAAGGACTGGAGAAATGACTCAGCGGTTAAGAGCATTGATTATTCTTCCATAGGATGCAGGTTCAATTCCCAGCACCCACATAGCAGCTCACAGCTCTCTGTAACTCCAAGATCTGACACGCTTACACAGACATACATGCAGGCAAAACACCAAAGCACACAAAATAGAAATATATACATTTTTAAAATATTAAAAAAGAAAAGAGAGCTAGGCGTGGTGGCACACGCCTTTAATCCCAGCACTCGGGAGGCAGAGGCAGGCAGATTTCTGAGTTCAAGGCCAGCCTGGTCTACAGAGTGAGTTCCAGGATAGCCAGGGCTATACAGAGAAACCCTGTCTAGAAAAAGAAAGAAAGAAAGAAAGAAAGAAAGAAAGAAAGAAAGAAAGAAAGGAGGGAGGGAGGGAGGGAGGGAGGGAGGGAGGGAGGGAGGGAGGGAGGGAGGGAGGGAGGGAGGGAGGGAGGGAGGGAGGGAGGGAGGGAGGGAGGGAAAGAAAGGGAAACGGAGGAAGGAAGGAGAAGAAAAGGGAGGGGAGGGGAGGGGAAGGGAGGGAAGAGAAGTTCCAAGATAAGTTACCCAATAAGAAAAGTCTGTGTGTTGGTGGGCTTTAGAGATGCTTATTGGGACTGGAGAGATAGCTTAGCGTGAAGAGTGCCTGATGCTCTTCCAGAGGACCCACGTTTGGTTCCTAGCACTTGCAGCAGGCAGCTCAGATCACCTGTCACTCCAGGCTCCAGCCCTCTCTTCTGACTTCACAGGACAGACCACGCCCGGCGAGGGTCTCATTTCTGATCCAACAGTCCAACCAAAACAGAGAACTCCAGGTTCAGTCTCAAGAAACAAGCTGGGCCGGACGTGGTGGCACACACCTTTAATCCCACACTCGGGAGGCAGAGGCAGGTGGATTTCTAAGTTCAAGGCCAGCCTGGTCTACAAAGTGAGTTCCACGACAGCCAGAGCTATACAGAGAAACCCTGTCTCGAAAAACCAAAAGAAAGAAAGAAAGAAAGAAAGAAAGAAAGAAAGAAAGAAAGAAAGAAAGAAAGAAAGAAAGAAGGAAAGAGAGAAAGAGAGAGGGGGGAGGGAGGGAGGGAGGGAGGGAGGGAGGGAGGGAGGGAGGGAGGGAGGGAGGGAGAAAGGAAGAAAGGAAGGAAGAAGGAAAGAAAGGAAAGAAAGGAAAGAAAAGAAAGAAACAAGCTGGAGAGAAACTGGACTCAATCCAGACGCAAACGCACACATACTGTGAGTACCTTTCAAAGGAATGGGAGAAGATACCTCAAGCCCTATATCTAACTAGGAAATATGTCCAGTTTGGACAGTGAGCTCTTTGAATTATAAGAAAACAACACAAATAAAAAACTAAAAGAAGCCAGATGTGGTAGCACATGCCTGGAATCCCAGCACTTAGAAGACTGAGTCAGGAGGATGACCATGAGTTTGAGGACAGCCTAGACTACATAATACGCATATAGTGAGCACTCGACCAACCAGAACTACACATCAAGACCATGTCTCAAAAAGAGAGATGGGGAAATCTGGAGAGATGGCTCAGTGGGTAAGAGCCGTTCCTAGCACCCATTTGGCGGCTCACAATGACCTGTAACTCTCTGACACTGTCTTCTGGTCTCTGCTACACCAGGCGTGCACACTATGCACATGTATTGTGCTGGAGAGTGTATGTCAACTTGACACAAGCCAAAGAGAAGAGAACTTCAATTAAGAAACCATCTTCAGCCGAGCGGTGGTGGCGCACGCCTTTAATCCCAGCACTTGGGAGGTAGAGGCAGGCGGATTTCTGAGTTCGAAGCTAGCCTGGTCTACAGAGTGAGTTCCAGGACAGCCAGGGCTACACAGAGTGTCTCGAAAAAAACAAAAAACAAAAACAACAACAACAAAAAAAAAACATCTTCAGAAGAGGCAGAGCCTGAGGGGCTAGATAGTGCCCTCTATCTGCCCAGTGGTACTGTGCTCGCATAGCTGCTGCCCCCTGCCGGGCTCCGGCGCTGCTTGTCAACACAGCCAAAGTTCTATGTCCCGGAGCCAGTCAATGTGAAACCTAATTGGCTGAAAGTTGGACTCACCTTGGCACTTCAGTCTTCCTGTTGATTCATCTCATCGAACAACCTAATGAAGATGTTCTAGAGTATAAAAGAAAGTGGATTGGTAGACTGGCGGGGCTGGAGAGATGGCTCAGCGGGTAAGAGCACTGAGAAGAGATCCTCAGTTCAATTCCCAGCAACCACATGGTGGCTCACAACCATCAGTAACAAAAATCTGATGCCCTCTTCTGGAGTGTCTGAAGTCACACATCTAATAAATAAATAAATCTTTTTTTTAAAAAATGGATTGGAATAAACTTTGGAAATAATACAGTCATCTTCATGTAATGATCTGGATTCACCCATCTGTTGAGTTGTGGATATGAGAAGTCAAGTCAACACATACATTTCACATTGTAAAATTAAAGAAATAAAATTACTTGCATTGTTCCTATGTAAAGAAAAAGAAAAAAAGAAAATGCCTCTGTACGGGTGCTGTTGACACATACCTTTAATCCCAGCACTCTCCACACTGCCTTTGCACATTGCAGAAAGGCAGGCGGATCAATGAGTTCAAGGCCAGCCTGGTCCACAGAGTGAGCTCCAGGGTAGTCAAGACTACACAGAGAAACCTTGTCTTGAAGAAAAAAAAAAAGAAGAAGAAAGGAAAAGGAAAAGAAAAGACACAAAAATGCCTCCTTAAGATCAGGCTGTAGGGCATTTTCTTAATTAGTGATTGATCAGGGAGGGCCCAGCCCATTGTGGTACCATCCCTAGACTGGTCCTCCTGTGTTCTATAAGAAAGCAGGCTGAGCAAGCTACGTTGGGCACACCAGTAAGCAGCACCCCTCCATGGCTTCTGCATCAGCTGCTGCCTCCAAGTTCCGGCCCTGCTTGAGTTCCTGACCTCGATGCTTTTGATGATGGAACTAAAGGCCAAATAAACCCTTCCCTCCCCACATTGCTTTCGGTCATGCTGTTTCACCACAGCAATAGTAGCCCTCACTGAGACATACATATGTGTGGACAGATATTAATACACACCCTGAAGTATACACCCAAGAGAAGCGAAAACGTGTCCACACTAAAACTTGTAAGCAAACGTCCATAGCATAACAGCCAAAAGAACAAAACAAATCCACCACCCACTGGGGAATGGATAAATGAAATGTGGCATACCTGGGTCATGGAACATTGTTCAAGCACAAGAGGGAATGAAATACTGATACGTGTGCAATATAGGTGGATCTCAGAAGCATTGTATTCAGAGAAAGAGTCAGGCAAAAACAAGCTCCTACCATATGACTTCTTTTCTATAAAATGCCCTGAAAAAAAAAAAGAAAAAGAAAAACAGATATGCAGAAAGAAGTTCAGGGCTGGAGCAACAGTTCAGAGGTCAAGAATTCTTGCCACTCTTCTAGAAGGGCTGAGTTCAGTTCCCAGCATTCATGTCGTACCACTCACAACCACCTGTAACTCTAGCTCAAAGGGATCTAACGCCCTCTTCTGGCCTCCTTGGGAACTGCAGACAATGTGGCACACGTACACACAGATTCCCGCCTAAACGTGAAGAAAAATAATAAAATAAATCTTTTTTAAAAAACAAAACAAAACAGGGGCTGGAAAGATGGCTCAGCGGTTAAGGGCACTGACTGCTCTTCCAGAGGTCCTGAGTTCAATTCCCAGCAACCCTATGGTGGCTCACAACCATGGGATCCTGATGCCCTCTTCTGATGTGTCTGAAGACAGCTACACTGTAGTCATATGAAAAAATAAATTAATCTAAAAACAACAACAACAACAACATGGCCATCCAGGCAGTAATGGAGCATGAATTTAATCCCAGCACTCAGGAGGCAGAGGCAAGTGGATCTCTGTGAGTCAGAGGCCAACCTGGTCTAGGACAGCCAGGGCTACTCAGAGAAACCCTGTCTCGGAAAAGAAAATATGGTTATGGTTTTACATGAAAATATTCTAAAATTAAATAGTCATGATAGTTGCATTACCTTGTAGAAACATTGAATATCACTAACTTGTGTACTGTAACGCTGTGAATTTTAAAGCAGGTGAGCTGTGCATAAAAATACCTACGATCACATCAAACACTGCCACTGATTCTAAAACCCTGACCTTAAGGATGTAGCAAACATCAGGAAGGATGAGGAAGCATCAGCTCCCCTAATTTTGACACACATTCCCAATTGTTTAAAAGCCTCGGATTGCCATCAATGAGGTATTTTCATTTTCTGTGCCGTAATAAGATGGACCACGCTTGTCATCCTTCCTCGTCTGACATGTGATTTGCTTTTATTTCCACAACACAGTGAATTTTGACAGATCACAGTAATTTCAATCCAGAAGGATCTTTTGGCTGTACGAGTGAATTAGAAAGATATTTTTATATCGTCTATTTGAGATAACAGGTCTTAGTGCTACGCTTCGGGCAAAATACATCAAAAGAATGAACTGAAGGTTAAATTTCCTTTTAGATCCCGATTTTTATAACATCACAAAAATTCTTGCCTAAAAGTGGTCGAATTATTCAACAGTGAGACATTCTATATTCACCAGGTTCAGCCAGAGGGAAAGAACAAAGGCAGCCTGGACAGACCTGGAAGGTGAGGCGCATTCATCTTGTAATTACGCCCTTCGAGGTCTCCAGTGCCACAACACCAGAATCCTGTCCCAGCAAGGCGAGAGAGCCTTTCCGCTCTTAGGTCGCGTGCGCGAAGGTAATTCCCACTTGAAAAGAAGCAATACAAACTCAAGTAATGAAGCGAAATTTGTGTCAAACAATTATTACCATTTTATTCTACCCAAATCAGTCGATTAAATATAACTGTGTGTCTAAATTAGTTTTAGATAGCTTTTAATCCCAACTTGATTTTTTTTAATTATCTCATGCATACACTTATGTCTACGCAAAAAAAAAGTCCCTTTCTTTTTAATGCTGTTGGGAGTAGTGTTTACGCGCAGTTGAAGGAGGATCTGTGGGGGACTTTACTCCAAGGTGTCTATTTACTGAAGTATTCAGAATCCTCATCGTGAGATGATTTCAAGCATAAGGGAGTCCGCTGGCATTACCCAGAAGCCACGCCGTTGGCACATGATCATCTGGTCATCTCTTTATTTACTTCGACTTCTTCAGTCCAGGGTCTTATCCTGTACTGCACAGGCAAAGCCCACTGGGAGCCTGCTGCCACCTGGTGCATGTTCCTTGACACTGATGATAATGACAAAGGACATGACATCAGATTCTTCTGAGAATACTCATTTAATCACACGGCCAATGAGCTTGTTTTGATCATTCAGTGTGGTATTCTCTGAGCACTGGTGATACAATAAATAATAAACAAGGGGAGACTAGGGGGATCCCTGCAGTGGGGATGTGGTTTGCTGTTAGAGTGTTTGCCTGTCTTAGGTAATATCTAGAAAGGGAAGGTGGGGTAGAGGGAGGGGAAAGATGGGAAAGGAGAAAGAGTGAAGAAGGGAAGGAGGAAGAAGAGAAAGGAGAAGGTAAAGAAGAAAAAAGAAAGGGAGGGAGGGAGAAAGAAGAAAGGGGAGAGAAGGAAAGAGAAGGGGAGAAAAGGAAAGATGGAAGGGAAGGAGAGAGAGAGAGAGAGAGAGAGAGAGAGAGAGAGAGAGAGAGAGAGACCCTAATCTCAAGCAGGTATACATTTTGGAGAATGGAAGCTGTCCTGATTAGTTATCATGTCAACTTGACACAAGCTGAAGTCATCTCAGAACGGGGAGCCTCAGTTGAGAAAATGCCTCCATAAGACCAGACAGTAAGCAAGATGTCACTCATTTCTTAGTTAGTTATTGATGCAGGAGGGCTCAGCCCTTTGGGGAAGTGCCATCCCTGGGCTGGAGGTCCTGAGGATATAAGAAAGCAGGCTGAGCAAGCCATGAGGAGCAATCCAGTAAGCAGCACCCCTCTGTGGCCTCTGCATCAGCTCCTGCCTCCAGGGTCCTGCCCTGCTTGAGTCTCTACCTTGGACTTCCCTCGATGGACTGTGGCTCAAGGCAAATAAACCTTTTCCTCCCCACATTGCTTTTGGTCTTGGTGTTTCTCACACCAACAGTGACATCTCTAAGAGACTGAAAGCAAGCAGCATGAGCAAATATGATCATTTCAAAACTAGGCTTCCAAAGGTCCTCTAAAGTACACAGAGAGAACAGCCAGACCATCAAGGCAGTAGTGTACCTCAAAACCCAGTGAGGCCACTGTACTGAGGCCCCTGCGAGAACATGAACCAACCCAGTTCCTTCATTGCAGTCTGCTAAAATAATAGATAGATAGATAGATAGATAGATAGATAGATAGATAGATAATAGATAGATAGATAGATAGATGATAGATAGATAGATAGATAGATAGATAGATAGATAGATAGATAGATATGATAGGTAGATGATTGATAGATACATTGATAAATACATCGATAGATAGATATAAATGATAGGTAAATGATCAATAGATAAATAGATAGATTGATAGATACATACGTACATACATACTTACATACATACTTAAATACATTGGTAGATACATCAAAGATAGATATATCAATAGATACATCAATAGATACATACATACATACATACATACATACATACAGTGACAGACTTATATTTTAAGCGTGAGGGCTCAAACAACCCTCTGCCATACATAGCTGGGCCCCCAGTTGCATATAACCACATGGCATGAAGTCCCTGACTCCTTCGATGTGACACATGCATCCTTAGGAGAGGACAGCCACTGCTGCTTTGTGTTTGGGCTAAGATCCAGTGTAGAAAAAGGTAGCTATCCACCTGTTTTCCTGAGTAGAAAACATCCTCAAATCTTGCTCTGTGGTTATCTACTCACAGCAGCTTCCAGATTCCCCTAGACGGTTGTCATTAGGGGCCCACTCATATCTCCCCATGAGGACAAGAACCCACTTGGAACAAGGAACACTTTTAATTCTCTGTGTGTGTGTATACATACATACATACATACATACATACATACATACATATACATACACACACGCATACACATACATATACACATATACATATGTATGTGTGTGTGTGTGTATGTGTGTGTGTGTATATATATATATATATATATATGACGCGCACGGGGTGAATAACTCTGTGGAGTCCATTCTTTATTCTGCCCTGGGGTGGGGAACTCAGGTTGCCAACTCACCACCGAAAGCGCTTTTACCCGCTGAGCGTTCTGGCCAGCCCAAGGGACTGGACACTTATCAGGTATTTCTCCTTCTTCCTTGGGTTGGTCTTAAGTAGCAAACCAGTGTCCTTGTAAATATGTTTCAATCTCTCTGGAGGTTGGAATTTTCCCTGGCAACTGTATCATTTCTACTACTAAAACCTAATGAAGAGTAAGTCATAAATCATTTCTATCTACAGTGTATATTATTTTAGGCAAAATATCTTAATAAATCTTGCACTGACGTTACAATTCCACAGACATAGCAATAAAATGGAGCTCAGCGAAACAGACCTGGGTACCCAAACCAAGACTAAATATATCATCTCGCGTACAGTGTCTCTAACCCAGTAACGCTTTTCTCAGTTGTGCAACAGTGCCACCTAGTGGCCATCTTCAGAACGCGGTCATGCAACCCAGACTTCTGGTTACAAACACTGGGAACTAGATTAGCTTCTGGCCTACTGAGTAAGGAGATCCAAGCTTCAATTACACCAGGGGCTGGGGGAAGACAGACAAAATATATATGACTCAGAGAGAGAGAGAGAGAGAGAGAGAGAGGGAGAGAGAGAGAGAGAGAGAGCTAGTTTTTAAAATTAAAATCTTGGCCAGGCAGAGCAGTGTATCTCAGAAATAAATAAATAAATAAATGAAAGGGGACTGTATGTGTCACTTGGTTGGTAGAGTACTTGCCTAGCACTCATGAAGCCCTGGTGTGATTCTGAGAACTAAATAGGCCTAGAAGAGTACACACACCTATATCCCAGCACCAGGGAGATAGATGCAGGAAGATCAGTAATACAAGCCCAACCTCAGCTATAAATTAAGTTCAAAGGCATCCTGTTTACATGAAACCCTGTCTCAATGAAAGGAAGAAGGAGAGGAGGAGGAGGAGGAGGAGGAGGGGAGGGAGGGAGGGAGGGAGGGAGGGAGGGAGGGAGGGAGGGAGGGAGGGAGGGAGGGCGAGCAGACTGCATAGGTGACCCAGTGTTAAGAGCACCTGCTGTTCTTCCAGAGTTCAGTTCCCCTGCGCTGCACTCACCGTATTTAATTCACCAGTACCTGTTAACTCTAGCCCCAGGGGCTCTGATGCCCTCTTCTGGCCTGGATGGGTACTGCATACACATGTGCACAGACACTCATATAAGAAAACAAAATAAGCCTTTTAAAAGAAGTATTTCAGGTCAGAAAGATGGCTCAGCGGTTAAGAGCACTGGTTGTTTCCCAGAGGTCCCGAGCTCAATTCCCAGCAACAACATGGTGGCTCACAAACATCTGTCACAGGATCTGAGAGCCCTCTTCTGGTGTGTCTGAAGACAGCTATACTCGTAAAATAAATAATTCTTTTTTTTTTAAGGTTTGTGTGTGTGTGTGTGTGTGCAGAGCTTCTGTAATATGCGTGTGTAGTTTAATGGGTGACTCTCTACAGTTAGACATTGAACAGCACTGTTCTAAGTTAGACAGGGCGAGTTACAATCAGCTTCTTTCCAGCTGCGTCTATAATACTATCCCATGGGAACTGGACATTGGTTAGAAGCTAGAACTAATATCTTCCTCTTTCCCTGAAAACCTATGTCCTGTAAATCTAAACAGAGCCGACACAGATTTACATGTCATTTCCTGTAGTGTTTGTTAAAAGTACTTGTGAACAATGTTCTATATTAAGAGACTAACAGTTTTAGGGGAAGCACGTCACAGACAATACATATCCAGGCTATACGTTCCCTGCGTGTGTCTGCCTTCTCTTCATCCTTCTTGCCTCCATTTGGAGGCATTTGGGGGAATTTGTCTTACCAAGGAGAACCAGTTCACCTCAGGGTTGGAAATGGGGCTACAAATGTCTTGCTTCTTCCATTTGGCTGGGGGTGGGGGGGCACAGGGATGACTGGAAAGCAGCTGGCCCATGCTACATTTAATAACAGTGTGTGTCTTCTTTATTAAATGGCTATCACTATACTCTTGTGTAACTGACTGACACCTACCCTGAGATCCCATTACTAATGTCCTTCCTGGGACCCACAACGTAAACCAGGCTGGCCTTGAACTCAGAGAGTCACCTGCCTCTGTCTCCTGAATATATATATATATATATATATATATATATATATATATATATATATATATATATATACACACATACATATATGTGTGTGTTATATTAATCTGCATGTGTGTATATTTGCATACGCATATATATAAACATTGTTAATTTGCTCCTTTCCACTGCACTGACCAGTTGTTAGATTCATTGAACACTTTAATGTTTTCTTACTACTCATTTAAATTCTACAAGATTTGAATTGAATCCTTTCCATGAGAGACTGAATAAAAATTTCAACTACTGGGCCGACGACAAGATGGTTCAGCCAGTGGCTAAAGGCACTTGCCACCGAACCTGCGACCATTCCTCAAAATCCACAAGATGTAAGTTATTTTTTTGACCATCACAGTGTGCCCTAGGTTGTGTCTGTACACACTCACTCACACAGTGTACACACAAAGACAAATATATACACATACACAAACACTAAAATGTATACACACACACAAGAAAAGTGATGTTTTTTTAAATTCTAACTACTGGAATAAAAATTCTGCTTAAATCTTCCATTTGGTCATTTAGTTTCTTTTTTTGTTTGTTTGTTTTTTGTTTTTGGGGGGGTTGTTTTGTTTTGTTTTGTTTTGTTTTTTGAGACAGGGTTTCTTTGTGTAGCCCTGGCTGTCCTGGAACTCACTTTGTAGACCAGGCTGGCCTCGAACTCAGAAATCCACCTGCCTCTACCTCCTGAGTGCTGGGATTAAAGGCGTGTGCCACCACGCCAAGCTGGTCATTTAGTTTCTTTAGTCACCTCTAAGTGTTTATCTCCCTGAACATCAAAAGCTGTTCCATCTCTGTATATCAGGGGGTCGCCCCTCTAAATTGTAGCCTTGGAAAAGTTTCTTCTAGAGGGCTTACTGCCTCTGTCCGCTTGGATTCTAACCCTGCCCACCTCTGCTTTCCCCAGTCAGCAACCGCCTGGCTCCAACCTAGCTCATCTTCTTTCTTCAGAAATTGGTGCCGGTGAGTCTTTGACGCTTTGGCAGGTCCTCAGCTCGTCAAACGCATCCGGTAGCTCAGCCTTTGACGACTGATCTGCCATGATTCGGTCACTTGATTTTCTTTCACTTATTCAAAAAGGAGACGGGAATTTAATAATTTTATTTATTTATTTATTTGTGTGTGTGTGTGTTTGTGTGTGTGTGTGTGTGAGTTGGATCCCCTGGAACAGGAGTTACAGGCAGTTGTGAGCTGTCTAATATGAGTGTTGGGAACTGAACCTATGAGAGCAGTAAGCACTCTTAACCACTGAGCCAGCCCTCCAGCCGGAGAGAGGGGCCTTTAAAAGGTACAAATATAAATAAATGTTAGTGGCAACATTTGGCTACTAGAGAGAGAACTTCAGGCAAAATCTTAATATGGAATAGTTTAGGTCATTTGGCTTCCTCATTTTACACCATTTTCCTTTTTTGAGACAGGATATCTTTTTGTAGCCCTGGCTGTCCTAGAACTCACTCTGTAGACCAGGCTGGCCTCGAACTCAGAAATCCACCTGCCTCTGCCTCTTCCTCCCAAGTGCTGGGATTAAAGGCATGTGCCACCACTGCCCGGCTTACACCATTTCTTACATTTGCCATTTTCATTTTTTCTTCCTAATATTTATTTGGAATATGGGGTACACAGATGCTGGGGGGCATGTGTGGAGGTCAGAGGACAACTTGGGTTTGGTTCTTTGACTTCACCATGTGAGTCCCAGGGGTTAGACTCAGAGTGTTGGGTCCGGAGAGATGGCTCAGCAGTTAAGAGCACTGACTGCTCTTCCAGAGGTCCTGAGTTCAATTCCCAGTAACCACATGGTGGCTCACAGCCATCTGTAATGGGATCTGATGCCCTCTTCTGGTGTGTCTGAAACTGCGACAGTGTACCCATATACAATAATTAAATCTTTTTTTTTAATCTATATTTAAAAAAAAAAAACTCAGGCCATCAGGTTTCATGGCAAGCACACTCACCTGCTGAGCCATCTTATCAGCCTGTTTCCATTTTCTTTCTCTTGGGACACAACATTTTCATACTGAAAATGAAAACATCTCAGTCTTCCAAGAGAAGTCTAATTAAAAATAAGATATAGGGAGTGGACAATGACAGGCACCAAGAAACTGCACACTGGATGCAGAGTTCCCTCTGTTCTCTGACAGTCTCACCATGTAGCCTAGCCTAGGTTTGAACTTGAGATCCTCCAACCACTGCCTCCCTGGTGGGAGGGACCATAGGTATGCCACGCCATGCCTAGCCTCGCTGCTGCATCGGGTAATGGTCTGTGAGGTTGTGTGTATGCTAGAAACCAAACCACAGTTATCCCTTGAACTTTGAGTCTTCCCACCTACATCTCCCAAGCACTGAGACTGCAGGTGTGCACCCAGCCCATCCAGATCCCAAAGTTGCCTTTGATCTTCAGAAAAAGGAGAAAAGAGGAGAAGTTGTTGTTGAGGGCCAGCGAGATGGCTCAGCAGGTAAAGGGACCTGCCACCAAGTGTGACACCCTGAGTTCAATCCCTAGGACCCACAGAGAGAGGACTGACCCTTGCGAGTTCTCCTCTGACCTCCACACGCACACTGTGCAGCATCCGCATGTAGTTCTTGTCCTCGCTGGGGTCGGTGTCGCTGGGATGAAACACCATGACCAGAAGCAACTCCAGGAGAAAACGGAGTTGTTTGACTTCTGTTTCCGTATCACTGTTCATCATCAAAAAGAGTAAGGATAGGAACTCAAACAGGGTAGGAGCCTGGAGGCGGGAGCTGATGCAGAGGCCATGGAGAGATGCGGCTTACTGGCTTGATTTCTTAGATCGCCCAAGACCACCTGCCCAGGGAAGCGGCACCACCACATCAAGCTGGGCCCTCCCACATCAATCAATCAATCATCAATCAAGAAAATGTACCACAAGCTTGCCTACAGGCCAATCTGGTAGGGCATTTTTCCCAAATGACTCTAGCTTGTGTCAAGTCAACATAAAACTAGCCAGCACACGGGCTGCCTGTTGAAGTCTGTGGGCCGTGCTACCCACCACCAAGGGCTATGTTGGTGTCCGAAGCCTGTGCTATGGCAGAGGGCCATGGTGATGTCCTTGGTCTTTACTGCCACTAGAGACCATGCTGAAATCTGTGGCACATAGTGATGCCAGAGACCATGTGAGTTCAGGGTCCATGCTCCCACTGACTCTGAAGGGCAAGGAAGCTTCCTTTGCCGTGGTAATGATGAATGAAGAAACATAGTTGAAAAAGAGGGACATAGAAGGCTTATGTGACAGCCCCTACTGCCATCCCACCCCCTCCAAACAAACAAATAAAAAGAAGTCACAGCCTAGCTAAGAAGCCACCCAAGAGAACTCTTAAAAATTGTGTTAAGGGTGCTGAAGAGATGGCTCTCCACGAGCGATGGCTTCTGGTGGGGACGTGGGTGGGGGATGACTAGGTTTTCTTTAAAGGGCTGGGAATTCGACCATACTCCAGTGTGTAGTGTATATGGGCAAACAAATTAGACGACGACAACTCCTCCTCTTTGTCCTCCTCCTGCTCCTTCTTTTTAAAAGATTTATATTTATTTATTTTATGTAAGTACACTGTCTATGTCTTCAGATGCACCAGAAGAAGACATCAGATCCCATTACAAATGGTTGTGAGACACCATGTGGTTGCTGGGAATTGAACTCAGGACCTCTGGAAAAGCAGTCAGTGCCCTTAACCACTGAGCCATCTCTCCAGCCCCGTTCCTTCTTTTCAGCAGACTCGGAGGACAGATCTGGGAGGACTGGGAGGAGAGTGCAATTGGGGTTCATTATGTGAAATTTCCAAATAATCAATAAAAATGTTTTGAAAAGAAAAAGACTGCCTTAAAAATGTAAGGTACATGGGCTGGCGAGCTGGCTACATGGTTAAAAGCACTTGCTGCTCTTGCAGAGAGCCCAGGTTCGATCTCCAGCATCCAGTGGCTCACAACTACCTGTAAGAGTCCCAGAGAATCCGATGCCCCCTTCTGGTGTCTTCATGTACTTGTGTGTTCATAGTGCACATACAGACAAGCAGGCTCACACCCACACATAAATAAAATAAATTAATTCATTTAACCAAAACTTTTTTTTAATTTAACTTTTTTTATTTATTCATTTTACATCCCACTCACTGCCCTCCTCCTGACCACCCCTCCCACATCCTTCCCCCATCCCTCCTCCCCTTCTCCTCTGAGCAGGTAAGGATCCCCCTGGGAATCCCACACACATACACCCTGACACCGCCCTGGCACTTCAAGTCTCTGCGAGGCTAGGCGCCTCCCCTTCCACTGAGTCTAGACAGAACAGCCCAGCTAGTAGAACATATCCCACAGACAGGCAACAGCTTTTGGGATAGTCCCCACTCCAGTTGTTCAGAACTCACGGGAAGGCCAAGCTGCACATCTGCTACATATGAGCAGGGAGGTAGGCTTCCCTAGGTCCGGCCTGTGTATGTTCTTTTAACCAAAACATTTTTTAGGTAGAAACTGATAAAGGAAAATACTTGAAGACCCTCGCCTCCTCCAGAGCAGGAACAGATGAGTCCACCTGTACACACACACACACACACACACACACACACACATACACACACACATACACACACACACACACACAAACACACATACACACACACACACACACACACACACACACACACACATACACACACACACACACACACATACACACACACATACACACACACACACACACACACATACACACACACACACACACACACATACACACACACACACACACACACACACACTCGTACGTCTGCCATAGTTCATACACATGCATGCACATGCACAACTAACGAACACACACACACACCACAAATGTCTGTCTGACCGTTTATAGTTTCTGGGGGGTGAAGGCACTTTCGTCAGTGATGCGATATACAGTAAGATGCCCATACTCCTGTGCATAGCTCCTCATCTAAGCCTCTGTAAGCAAGCTGAATTGAACTCATTCGTTAAGAAAGGTGCCGCAGCTGGTGCGCACATTTAATTCCAGCACTCGGGAGGCAAAGGCAGGTGGATCTCTGTGAGTTCGAGGCCAGCCCGATCTACAAGAGCACATTCAGGACAGTCAGGGCTACACAGAGAAACCCTGTTCTGGAGTGGAGTGGGGACAGGGGAGTGGGGATTATGGGTCAGTGACTTAATGCTGCAACTTTCTTTTTTTTAAATTGATTGATTGATTGATTGATTTTATGTGTATGAATACCCTGTCTTCAAGCACATCAGAAGATCCCATTACAGATGGTTGTGAGCCACCATGTGGTTGCTGGGAATTGAACTCAGGACCTCTGGAAGAGCAGCCAGTGCTCCTAACCGCTGAGCCGTCTCTCCAGCCCCTGCCTCACTTCCCGAATGCCCAAATTATAGGCACGCAGCATCACATTCATCCTGGTATTGAAGACATGATGCGACATCCACAGAGCCCTGCAGGAAACAATACATTGGTTCCAGGCCTTTCAAGAAACTTCAGTTTCATTGTCAGTGACTAGAAACATAATACTAAACAGAGATACCAGTGCACACGTGTGACAAAGAACAGAGACTTGGCAGAGTCGGTTTAGAAAAGTAACCAAACAGCAGGGCTTAGCAGCTCACACCTGCAATCCCAGCACGAAGGAAGCTGAGACAGGAGGATTACAAGTTTGAAGCCAGCCTGGGCTACCATGTCAAAGTCTGTCTCCAACCAACAACAGAAACTGAGTTGACACACTGCGGGTCCCTGGTGATTGTCTGATTCGTTTGCATTTGTACACAGTGGGTTTGGCAAAGGTAGGCAGGAAATGGAACAATGAAGTAAAAATTTCACCCCAAGGTTATGGTCTCATCCGTATATAAACAGTATGGCATCCTAATCTATTCTATTGTGCGCTGCAGAAATCCTGATCCACCGCAAGGGGCTCTGGGACCTAAAGGTTCAGCCTGCTCTCAAATCGCCACGTTGGTTCTGAAAGTTCCATGTTTGGAACATTTTTGTCTTCGCCATCTTTGGAAAGAGCCATGGTATTGATGCATTTTGTTGTTGATGATGATGCATTTTTTAACTTAGTGTTTTTATTGATTATTTGGAAATGATACATAATGCATCCCATCCCGTTTACTTCTCAGTCCTCCCGGTCCACCCCCAACCCACACACACACCCTTACGACCACCCCCCCCCAATAGAAGAAAAGAAAAAAAAAAAAAAAAAACCACCAAAAAAAGCTTCTTTGCCTTTTAGACAAAACGGGAGCGTGGATCCAGAATTTCCCCGTGGTATCTGGCTACAGCAAGGACCACTGCATATCCGTCCGTTGTTCCACCCCTTTCTTCCTTTCCCCAGATCCACCACCACTACCACCACCACCACCACCACCACCACCACCACCACCACCACCACCTTCTGTTCCACCCTATTTCCTTTCAGTTTCATGAGTCTACTTTTAAAAACATCTTCCTGTGGCCCTGCCGCCCTTCTGTAGCTTTTCCGGGGATTCTGCGGGGCTCCGCAGACTCCTCTGCCACCACCCTGTCACCCTCGGAGCCTCTGTGTTGCTCTCAGGCTCCTTTGAGCTGCTTCCCTACCGCGGGTGCTGGCTCCAATCACAGACATGACCCAGGGTTTCATCTTTGATCGTGATGACTCCTTCCTGGATCTGGTTCTGCAACATCGGCTCCTCCCCCCCGCTTCAGCACCTCATGGACGGAGTGAACGTTGGGGTGGACCTACTCAAAGCACAGGATCTGGGCCTGGCTGGCAGCCGAGTGGGTCCACCGTGAGGCTGCCGGTGGAGGCTGCCCGTGGATGCGCTCTTAACAGTTCCCGGGACAACATATGTGGAGTTTATTCTGTAGAATTGAGTTAGGGAGAAGGGTAATGGAACCTCTTTGTAACTGTCCTTTATAATTTGTATGAGAAGTGTTATTTTCCTATGCCCTTGCTCCGGCTCTGATAATTTGCAGATTCTGTTTTGCTTTTGCTCTGTGTTAGCCACAGTCTGTTGTGTAGGAGAAGCTATCACGATGAATTCATATTCTAGCACATACTATAGGAACTAAATGAAATTGCTGGAGACATAGAAAATATTACTTCCCCTGCACCCTTCCCCAAGAATAATGTGTTAGCGACCACTAGAGCTTATGTATGCTCCCTCCGACATAAAACTGGAATACTCGGCTATTTATTTCACATTACTAAGTCAGAATTAGCAAGTTTGGAAATAGTATTGCATTAAAGGCTGGGAGGTTTTTTGTTTTGTATTTTTGTTTGTTTTTGTTTTGTTTTGTTGTCACACCTTACCAAGTCAAGTAGAAATGTATGACTTCACATGTCCAAGGAACATGAAAAACCAACCATTGTGCTCTCTGCTCTAACTCAGGACCATGGGCCAATATTTCTCATGCTCAGCTCACTCACTCCTCACTCACTCACAGAAAATAATTCCTCTTCGGTAAGCTTGCTAGAGCATCTATCTTACACAGGCCTGACTGGCAATACGGTTCAGGCAGTTGAGATGCTTGCCGCCAAATCTGACAACCTGAGTTCAGTCCCTGGGCTACACATGGTAGAAGGAGGACACTGACTCCCACCAGTTGTCCTCTGACCTCCACACAAGCTGTGGCATACAATCAAATAAATTAGTTTCAAAGTTGAATTGCTAGGCTGAGGAAATGCCTCAGTGGGTAAGAGCACATACTGAGCATGAAAACACCTTCTTCTTCTTCTTCTTCTTCTTCTTCTTCTTCTTCTTCTTCTCCTCCTCCTCCTCCTCTTCCTCCTCCTCCTCTTCCTCCTCCTCCTTCTTCCTCCTTCTTCCTTCTTCTTCCTTCTTCTCTTTTTTCTTCCAGAGAGGGTTTCTCTGTTTATCCCTGGCTGTCCTGGAACTCACTCTGTAGACCAGGCTGGCCTCAAACTCAGAAATCTTCCTGCCTCTGCCTCCCAAGTGCTGGGATTAAAGGCATTCGCTACCACTGCCTGGCAGATACTTACGTTTCAAGAAAAAAGTCAGGCATAGTCAGACAACCCTGTAACTCCCACACAGTGGGAATCAGAGGCAGGAGAATGACTGGGTGTGGAGGCATCAAACCTAGTTCCAGGTTCAGAGAGAAACTGACTCCGGGGAACATGGCAAAGAGTGCTAGGGCATGTCACCCTACATCCTCCTCCGGCCTCCAGACACACATACAGGTGTATGTTCACAAAACATATATGCCATACAGTACACACACACACACACACACACACACACACACACACACACACGGTGTAACGATTAATCACACAGACCAAGTAAAGGCCTGGATTGTTTGCAGCTGTTTAAAATAAAGCATTGCAAAAACCAAATGGTAAAAAAAAAAAAAAAAAAAAAAAAAAAAAAAAAAAAGATTAAAAAAAAGGCCGGGCGTGGTGGCTCACGCCTTTAATCCCAGCACTCGGGAGGCAGAGGCAGGTGGATTTCTGAGTTCGAGGCCAGCCTGGTCTACAAAGTGAGTTCCAGGATAGCCAGAGCTATACAGAGAAACCCTGTCTCAAAAAAAAAAACAAAAACAAAAACAAAAACAAAAAAAACAAATGGTGAGCCGGGCAGTGGTTGCACACACCTTTAATTCCAGCACTTAGGAGGCAGAGGTAGGCAAATTTCTGAGTTCGAGGCCAGCCTGGTGTACAGAGTGAGTTCCAGGATAGCCAAGGCTATACAGAGAAACCCTGTCTCAAAAAACAAACAAACAAAAAAGGAGAGACAGTATTAGTATTCTCAATGAGTACACTACATTGTGTGACCATTCCATTAACTGCCAAGAATTTAGTTTTTAAAATTCTCATTTTTAAATGACTGTAATCTCAGCACACAGAAGGCTGACACAGGAGGATTTCTGGGAGTTTGAGGCCATCCTAGAATACATAGTGAGCATCAGGTCAGCCCAGGCTACATACCTGTCTCAAACAAAGGTCAGAACTGAAAGAGCTTATCTGTACCCCACCCACACACGCACTTTTTACATTTTATCTATCGATTTAAACTATTTAATGAAAAGAAGCTAAATTTTTAAGTGACAAACTACTTTTGATGTTCCTTTGGCTTCTCACTTTACAAGAACCTAAAACAGCAAGAGGGCTCAGTGGGTACAGGCACCTGCTGCCAGGCTTGATGACAGGAGTCCCACCTACGTTTGATTCCCAGCACCAACACGGTGGGAGGAGAGAGTTGACTCTGAACGTTTTCCTCTGATGCCCATTGTATCCGCATGCCCACACAGACACAAGTACATCAAACACGTATGCACGCATGAGTAGCAAAACACACGCACGACACAAACTGTGAAACAGTACTTTATACTGCAGATGCTTCTTAGCCCTATTAATAATAATGTCATCTGCTCGTTTCATTAAAAGAGATCGAACTTCCACACGCTTGTGTTCGTGTGTTTGCAGAAATCTGAGCTGTCAGTCAGGAAGCTGGAAAGCTATAAAAAGGTCAGGGGTCATAATGGAGCAAAGTCACGCTTCACCTATGACCACAAGGTGGCGCTAATACACTATGACTCCATCAAGGAAAAGCCCTCTGCTTGTGGAACCAAGACACCACAAAGGGCACAAAACTCCAACATCCCTGCCAGCTGTATGAAATTCTGCCCCAAAACAGACATGGTCTATGCCGTCTCGGGTGGAAACAGAATATATAGACTGTGGAAGGTTATCTTGAAGAGGGGAATCCATTTCTGCCAATGTGGTTGCTTTGGGGCCACCCATATTCTATAAACAACCCCTCATCCATAGTATATAAGTAACTCTAATAAATTCATATAAATTAACTTACCCACCCACATCACTGTCCTTCCAAATAATTGGTTGGCTTGGCAGCCTCATCCGCTGTCAATCTGAGAACCAGCCGAGGCTATCTAATGATAATATTAGCCCTATATATCATGCCAAGGACCGCCAGGCCTCTCCTTTCTATTAAAACTGAAGCCCATGGTAACTGAATCATAGAGATATGTGACATATTATTTAAATCACATTCACCTTTAAGGCTATAAATGAAATAGAAAATGTCTGGTTTCTTTGGAGACTCTATCGGGTCATGTGGTGTTTTTCTGGAAGCTGTCTTGTGAAAGAGCGTGGGATATTTCTGAGTTCGAGGCCAGCCTGGTCTACAGAGTGAGTTCCAGGACAGCCAGGACTACACAGAGAAACCCTGTCTCAAAAAACAAAAAACAAAACAAAAACAAAAAACAAAAAAAGGAAGGAAGGAAGGAAGGAAGGAAGGAGAGAGAGAGAGAGAGAGAGAGAGAGAGAGAGAGAGAGAGAGAGAGAAAAGAATTTCTTTGCTGAAGTCACAAAACCAGGTTCAGCCTCCAGAGAGATCTCTGGTCTCTGAAGAGAATATTCCTCTGGCAGCTGCCAGTGTGGCATGAGGCTGTGTTCCTGTTGTCCTAAGTCAATACTCAAACTCCTGAGACCTGCGTGTCCATGATTGAAGTCACTCCCGAGAGCCTCCCTTCCTGTTATGATTGCCTTCGAGAGTTTTAACTAAGGGTATGTAGCTCCATAAATACCCAGGTCTTAGCAATACAGACGATTCCAGCAGGATCCGGGAAGTTATTATGCAAGAATGGAGTCTGTATGGCAGGCCCCTGGGAAAAGCAGCCTGAACACAGACAGGAGGGAAATTGAGAGTCTGTTTCCTTTATGGAAGTCTGAGCTTTGCTCGGCTTGAGCCTGGGGTGTCTTGTTTTGTGTTTCTGCTTTGAAAACAGTCCTTCATTAACTTGTCCTAGGTAGACAAGAATAAATGTCTTTTTAATCCCAGAAGGACGTCAATGACAGACCAACTTAAGCATTCCACCAGAGATGACTTTGGGGGGGGGGGCCAATATACACTTTCAGAGCATGGTTGAGGGGTTACTCTCCACAGTGTGAGTAACCTAAGAGCTGCATCACTGCAAAGTCCCGCCCCATCACGAATCATCACCGAAGGGATCTGCATCTCGGCATCTCCCCTCAGCTAACCTTTCACCTCTATGCTCCAGTGTCCGGTGCTCCAGTGTCTCCCAAGATCACTTGCACCTGGGGTAGAGCAGGAGCAAACAACAGCAGAAATCTCAGGAGGAGGTCTTGTGGCATACTGAGCTATGTCAATGACTTCATCACCATGACCGTACACCTGCCGAACCCTGTATTGTTATTCTCAATTAGCTCCATTAATTGTGTCCAAGCAGTTTCCAAGGTACCCAGGAAACTTGACAAACATGGAGGGGAAAGCAGGCCATCCTAGAACAGTCAGGGTTTCACTTTTTGTAGCTTAGGCTAGCCCGGAATTCTCAGTGATCCTGCTGCCTCCTCCTCCCAAGTGGTGGGGTTACAGTTGTAAGCTGTAAGTTGACACTCTGCTGTTAACAAAGGCTTTTCCCTATCAAGCCCACTTTGATGATACAAACTAAGGACCTTTACAGAATGCCCGTCGATTACATAACCCAACCGAAGCTACAAAATACCCTCTCAGACGAATGGGATTTCTTGCTTTATCGTTGCATAATGTAGCTATAGGTCTCACTTGCCTTTTACAAATAACGAAGAAAGAAGACCTTTTTGTACATAACCGTAAGATGTCTCTCTCTCTGGCCCTTGGTCTTGTGAAGGCTATGCCCCAGTGTAGGGGAATGCCAGGGCCAGGAAGCAGGAGTGGATAGGTTGGTGAGCAGGGGGAGGGGGCTAGGGGGTTCTCGGAGGGGAAACCAGGAAAGGGTTAATAAAGAAAATATCTAATTTTAAAACAAATGTAAAAAAAATCTCTCTCTCTCTCTCTCTCTCTCTCTCTCTCTCTCTCTCTCTCTCTCTCTCTCTCTCTCTCTCTCTCTCTCCTCCAGGCATATCCAGGCTATCTGGAAAGGTATCACAATAGTAAAATCCACTCTTTGTTAGAAATCCCCTTGCTTCAGATTTCTTCCCTAAGGTGTTGAATATGTAAGGAAGAGATTAAACCCAAGCTCCTGAAAAGGAGGTAGGCACATTCCTTAAGGGCCACCTCAGTCACCTTCTCCTTCTGGAGTCTGGAGACCTGCTCGCTCGTTCACTCACCTGTGTCTTCAGGTTAGGCGGGACGCTTTCTGTGTAGGAAAGTGAAGTACGGAGGTGGTTAGAGCGACAGATTGTGGGTAAGGAGGGTTTTCTGGTGACTTTTTGTGAGGGATTTGAAGTTGGAAATGAATTTTAATGTAAAATGATAGCCAGCCAATGTTTTCCTTTCGTTATCTGTTACCTACCTGTCTTAGCCATGGTTTCTATTCCTGCACAAACACCATAACCAAGAAGCAAGTTGGGGAGGAAAGGGTTTATTCGGCTTACACTTCCATACTGCTGTTCATCACCAAGGAAGTCAGGACTGGAACTCAAGCAGGTCAGAAAGCAGGAGCTGATGCAGAGACCATGGAGGGATGTTCTTTACTGGCTTGCTTCTCCTGGCTTACAAAGCCTGCTCTCTTATAGAACCCAAGACTGCCAGCCCAGAGATGGTCCCACCCACAAGGGGCCCTCCCCCACTCCCCCCCCCCCACAGCTGGATCTCATGGTGGCACTTCCCCAACTGAAGCTCCTTTCTCTGTGATAACCCCAGCCTGTGTCAAGTTGACACACAAAACCAGCCAGTACACTACCTAAACTTGTTTTTGTTTGAGGGGGACATTTCATCTCATTTGCTTAAAGTTTCAAAGTTGATGCTTGAAGAAGCAAGGGCTCTGTGTGTGTGTGTGTGTGTGTGTGTGTGTGTGCGCGCACGCGTGCATATGTGTAGAGACACAAACCACTTAATAGATGCTACTTCATTTGTATATTTCACTTTCAGTAGTATCATTTTGTTGTTGTTGTTGTTGTTTAAGACGATTATTTTCTGTAGCCCTGGCTGTCCCCAGTCCAGGCTGGCCTTGAACTCACAGAGATCCCATTGCCTCTGTCTCCCAGTGCTGGGATAAGACCTGTGCCATCACACACACACACACACACACACACACACACACACACACACACACACACACCAGGGTAGTTTCACTTCTTTTTATTAATTTTCCTCCTTCCTGTTGTTCCCTTGTGATTTCTTTGTAATTGTGTGTACCAGATCCTTTCTTTTCCTTTCTGAGACAGGGTTTCTCTGTGTAGCTCTGGCTGTCTTGGATCTCACTGTAAACCATGCTGGTCTCAATCTCCATAGAGATCCACCTGACTCTCCTCCGCCTCCTGAAAATCTTTTTACTTTCTTTCTTTCTTTCTTCCTTTCTTTCTTTCTTTTAATTATCTTTAATCTTTTTTTTTAAACAGTCCGTCCTTATCCTCTTCCCGGTCCACCCTCCAACAGTTCCTCATCCCAATTCTCCCCCCACTCCTACCCCACCCCCATCTCCAAGCGGATGTCCCCACCCCCCAACTCACCAGGCCTCCCCACTCCCTGGGGCCTCAAGTCTCTTGAGGGTTAGATGCATCTTCTCTCACTGACGTCAGACCTGGCAGTCCTCCGCTGTCTGTCTATGTGTTGGGGGCCTCATACCAGCTGGTGTATGCTGCCTGGTTAGTGGTTCAGTGTCTGAGATCTCTGGTGTCCAGGTTAGTTGTGGTTGCTGGTCTTCCTATGGGGTCGCCCTCCTCCTCAGCTTCTTCCAGCCTTCCCCTAATTCAATCACAGGGGTCCCTGGCTTCTATCCATTGGTTGGGTGTAAATATCTGTCTGACTTGTTCAGCTGCTTGTTGGGCCTCTCAGAGGGCAGCCATGCTAGGCTCCTGTCTGTAAGCACACCATAGCATCAGTAATAGTGTCAGGCCTTGGAGCCTCCCTTTGAGCTGGATCCCAATTTGGGCCGGTCACTGGACCTCCTTTCCCTCAGTCTCTTCTCCATTTTTGTCCCTGAGGTTCTTTTAGACAGGAACAGCTCTGTTCTCTTTTGTAAATTTAAAACAAAATCTTTCTATACAGCCCTAGCTATCGTGGAATTCACTGTGTAGACCAGGCTATCTTCCGAGCCCCTGCCTCTCTAGCGCTGGGACTAAAGGCATGTGCCACCTTCCCTGGCTCTAAGTCCTGTTCTTAATTATGTTCAGATGTGTGGGGGTCGGAGGGGCACACACATGGAAGTCAGAAGAAAATGGACAGGAACCAGTTCTCGCCTTCCATCGTATGGGTCCCAGGGATTGAACTCAGGTCATCAGGCTTGGTGGCAAGCCCCTTTACCCACTGAGCCATCCCACGGCCCTCACATATCTTAACAATAGCTATATATTTTGATGAATTCTGAAGTTACATTTGTCACAGGATTTCCAAGTGATTGCCTGATCCACCCTGTTTTCCACTCTTTTTTCTTTTTCTTTCTTCTCTTTTCTTTGTTGTTGTTGTTGTTGATGTCGTCGTCTTTGTTTTCCGAGACAGGGTTTCTCTATGTAGCCCTGGCTGTCCTGGAACTCACTCTGTAGACCAGGCTGGCCTCGAACTCAGAAATCCGCCTGCCTCTGCCTCCCTAGTGCTGGGATTAAAGGAATGTAATATTTGTGGGAAGAGGTGTTGCAGTTTGACTGAGAAGTCCACCCCCCTCCCCTGTGGGCTCGGGTTTTGAACACTTAGGGCTCAGCTGATATTGCTGTTCTGGAAGTTGTGGAAATTTTAGGAGGCGGAGTTGCTGGAGGAGGCGGGTCCTGGGGGCCTCCACTTCCTGTTCTCTCTGGTCTTGAGTGAGGATGCCATGTGTCCAGGCACCTCACTCTCGGGCCACCATGCCTTTGTTGCCGTAATAGACCGTGTTTTTTTTTTGAGCTGTAAGCCAAAATAAATCCTTCTTCCTGTGAGTTGCTTCTTGATAAATATTTGGTTGCAGAAATGAGAAAAGTAACTAAAATAAATTTCAGGGAAAAAAAATACTGTTTTCCTAAACAATATTCACGTTGCTCACAAAAACTTATTAATAGAAATGGTTCTTGTGCATGGTATGAGATCAGAAAATAAATACAAGCAAAAATATAAAATCAAAGCATTGACATTCTCATGGTATGAAGAGTACCACAGTAATAGCAGAATATACTCTTACACTTTTTCTACAAATGTGTGTTATATTTATAATCATAAAAGATCACACTATGCATACTATTTCATTGTATGCATATTTTCTACTTGGTTATCTTTGGGATTTACAAATCAATATGTTTTTATCTCCTACCTGAACACAATGGAGATTTCCCATATGTCCTAATTATATTTTTTTAGCTGGTTTGTACAAATCAATTCAGGACAGCACCATGACAGAGCCTGGGCTTGGGTAGTTTTGTTGATGTTTTGATCGATTTATTTTTGGCTTAATTTACGGGCAGAAAATTCAAACATCAGAAGTGTACAGTTGAATGAGTTTGGACACATGTATAAACCTAGAAAACCAATATGCAAGTGTGTGTGTGTCTCTGGGAGTGGGGAGGGGTGCCCACAGATGCAAGAAGAGGGCATTAGATCCCTTAAATCTGGAATCACAGGCATTTGTGAGCTCCCAATGTAGGTTCTAGGCTCTGAATTGTGGTCCTCATGATTGAGTAAGCAAGCCCTAATAACTGCTCAGCCATCTCTCCAGCCTCAACTCAAACATTTTCTTATTCTTTCACAATTCCGAGTGTGTGCGTGTGTGTGTGTGTGTGTGTGTGTGTGTGTGTGTGTGTGTGTGTTGATCATATGAGTTCCATTTTTATGTCAGCTACATGGTTTTGGATAAGCCATTGGGTGTATGGCTTTGGTCCAGGATGATGTAAGAGAGATGGTATATTTATCCCATGTATCTATACTGAGTACGAGAGACGGCTTACGCAAATTGCAACAATAAAAAGGACATCCTATGGGAATATCTGGTAACTGGTTTGGACCAGAGGCCTTCATGTACTTAAACTAGCAGTAAGGACGTTAAGTCCAAGAAACAATAGAGAGAGTAAGGCTGACTCCGCCACAGCATCTGAGTCTCCAGGCTTCACCTGTGCTTGTGGCGTCTCAGCTGAAAATACTTTGGATAAATTAACACGGAGAAGAAGGTAGAACCTTTCATCATAATCTCTAGGTTGTCATTAACAGCCTAAGTCTTCTCCCAAAGTATCAAGTTATGAAGCCAGGAATTCGCCTCAGCTGGTGGAGCGCTTGCCTAGCCTACAAAGCCTCAGGTTCCATCCCTTACCCTGCAGAAACTGGGCCTAGTGGCACATGCTTGTCATCCTAGCACTGGGGAAGTAGAGGCAGGAAGATCAGAAGTTCAAAGTCCTACCCCTGCTCCATGGTGAGTTCACAGCCAGCCTAGACTACATAAGATGCTTGTTTCAAGAAGTATGAAGTTACCAAAGCAAAACACGGGGGACATTAGAAAATAGGTTCAATTTTGACTCCGGTAACAAAGGAATCAACAAAGCATTCTGTTGTTTGTATTAGTGACAGTAGAGACAGTTCGAGGTGTCCCGTCCCATCTCTGCTGGCTCCGAAATAAAAACGACCAGCTTACAGCTTCTTTTTCTAGTTAGACTTGGTTTAGCAGCCACAGAAAGAAAAGTCTTGGAACAAGACCAGTCTGAATGTATTAACTCACTGGTCCAAGGGTGTTGCCAAGAGTCTTGCCGAGAGTAGAAATGACCGTTATCTACGTCTCCTGAAGATTTCTCCATGTAAGAGCCTTTTAGAGCTTGCTCTGGACAGGAGAGTTTCAAAGGAAACATTAATTGTGAGGCATAGTGGTCCATGCCTTTAATCTCTGCTCCTGCCTCTCCGTAACTTCAGCATCAGTCTGGTCCATGTAGTGGGTTCCGGCCCAGCCAGAGTTACAAAGTTAATACCATATTTCAAGAAACAAAACAACAACAAAAATCCCAAACATTGGTCCTGAGTTGCCTGGAACAGACAGATTCCACGATGCCTTCTTTCCTCCCACCCCAGGGAGACTCAGAGAGCAACTGCCAAGAGCATTATTTTCTGGCATGAACATGCAACTGACTGAAAAACTCCTTTTTGTTTCTGTGATCTTAAGCCAAACCACACCAAATGCCCTTCAAACGAAGTCAAGCGGGCTTCCCAAGGAAAGCCTCTAAGAAGAGCGGATGCCCTGACCTCGCTGCCAGGAAAGAAATGGCTATGAAAATGGGCTTTGAGGAATCAAGAACTCAAGTAAGTTGGGTGTCTGAGGCACTGAGTCAGTCTGTTGTATGTGAGTGACACTCTCCCTAGGGATGAGACTGGAGCTTTGGGCTATCTTGGGTGTACCCAGACAGGGCAAAGGACTGTGTAAACTGGTAACAGTAAATGTCGCATTCCAGCAAAGGAAGGCTTTTCGAAATTGAAATGCATCCATACAGAGTCACAAGCAGGGAAGCTGGGAAATGTGTAATTTAATATTTCTCCACCCTACCCCACTCCCCTCTCTCTGGCCAGATAACTTTTGGGTTTTTTTGTTTGTTTGTTTTAAAGATGTATTTATTTATTTTACATATACATGTGAGTGCACTGTTGCTGTCTTCAGACACACCAGAAGAGGGCATCAGATCCCATTACGGATGGTTGTGAACCACCATGTGGTTGCTGGGAATTGAACTCAGGACCTCCGAAGAACAGTCAGTGCTCTTAGCTGCCAATGTTCCAGCCCCAGATAACTTTCTTTTGAGAGTTCTTGTGCACAGTAGAATATTTTTCAGCAGAGCTGTCCTCTACCAAATATATACCAGTGTAGTCCATGGTCACGTCCACATCCTCTAGCCCCTTAGTGACAACCAAAACAATTTACAATCAAAATTGTCCCCAGTAAGCATAGTATGGTGGCATATGCCTTTAATTTCAAGCACTCAGGAAGGCAGAGGCAGGCAGATCTGTAAGTTCAAGGGCAGCAAGGGCTATCTAGAGACTAAAAAACAAACAATGGTGGACATCAATATCTGACTTAGCACGCATCCAGCATGCTCATAGCACACACGTACATCATACAAGCTCACATGCACATAAAGTAATATATGGTCTTTTCATCTGTTGTTAAGTATCCATTTGTATGTGTCTACCCCTCTAGTCATACTTCAGCCTGACTGCTTACAGGATAGGAGAAGCTGAGCTAGTGTCCTCTGAACTTTCCTTGGGTCAATGTCTGTTTACACTAACAACAGACCAAAGATCCAGTGAGTTTCGAGGGCTTAATTGCAGAAAGTGTGGGTGACCCCAAAGCAGTTGCATCCCTGGGAACTGGCCTAGACTTGACAACTTTGCCATAGCTGCAGTTAACTTCCAAAAGTTATAAATCATATCGCTGCCTGAAGCCATATGCAGTTAGGGCAGAACTATAGACAGCTGATTGGAGGCGCAGGTAAGAGTGGCTGGAGTCTCGGGTAAGGGTCTCCTGACCCTTTACCCACTCCTGTGAAGGAATGTCAAGAGCCAACAGACCCAAACTTGTGGCTTTCCTAAATTAGTCACAGCTGCTCTGATGAAGATGCTGACTTCTTCCCCTCCCCCAACTCTTCCCAGTTCCTCTCCCCTCCCCCTCCCATCTGAATCCACAAACTAAAGGAAGAGTCAAAGAAACATGGAGATGCAGAGCCACACGCAGGAATCCCATGAAAACACAAAACTGGAAGCCCTAATATATACACAAAGCACTTTCGTTGTTGTTGTTATTGTTGTTGTTTTTCCAAGATGGGGATTCTCTGTATAGCCCTGGTTGAACTTCCAAGCTTATGGGATAGAATTTTGCAACAAGCTCCTATCACTTGTGTTATGATGTTTATCTCTTGTTTTCCTCAGGCATGGTTTGAGAAGCAATGGACCCTAAATTCTGAGCATAGAGAAGAGCCCATGAGTTTATCAAGACATGGCACAAATGAGGGGACACCCCCAGCCACTCAGTGGCAGTACCTCAACAGAGTCACTCCCCCAGTCTGTTGTCTCCCTTCCTCTAATCCCTGCTGGGATGACCACGCATCCCTACCTGCCCCTCTTAGCTCGCAGGCATTTGTTCCTTGGGATCCCTCTGGGGTCTTTGGGAGCCAAGTGCCAAGCCCTGCGATCATGCAGACCCCAGAAGCTGTGCAGCAAAGACAGAACCCCGATGCCCCTCTGACTTACAGGAATCACTCACCAGAACAGCCAGTTGCAGGACAGGATCTCTCAGATAGCCAGGCTCCTTTCTATTCTCAGTCTGGTCCAGAGCATGAGAACAGACACTCCGAGGACCTAGATCATATCCACGATGTAGCTTATATTATGCAATGGTGGGACAAGGGCCGCCTGGATATGCTTGCAAGGTGGAACCCTCTGAAAGAGACATAGTTTGTTCTGTCATCCCTGTGAGGTTCACCAAAGCCTTAAGCTCTTGTAGTTCATTGTCTTATGCGTATCCTCTCCGTATCTGATGAACACTTGTGTTAGTGCCACAATGAAGTTATGGTTATTACTATAAACATTTGTGCACGTGTGTTTGTGTGGACTTTATTATTATTATTATCATCATCATCATTGAATACACATAACCAGAAGTGTAGTTGGGTCCTGTGGTAATTTAGTGTGTGTTACTGGGGGCTGGATCTAGACTATACCACTAGGTTGTGCTCTTAATCTTTTACTATTTAAGAATTTTTGTTTTGCTTTTTCGAGACAGGGTTTCTCTGTGTAGTCCTGGCTGTCCTGGAACTCACTCTGTAGACCAGGCTGGCCTCGAACTCAGAAATCCGCCTGCCTCTGCCTCCCGAGTGCTGGGATTAAAGGCGTGCGCCACCACCACCTGGCTACTGTTTAAGAATTTCATGTGTGCATATAAGTTATATGTCCAATCCCCACTCCCCTCCAATAACAAACTCTTTTTAATAATGTTAATTTTTTAAAAAGTTTTATTTATTTATTATTTATATGAGTACACTGTAGCTGTCTTCAAACACACCAGAAGAGGACATCAGATCCCGTTACAGATGGTTGTGAGCCACCATGTGGTTGCTGGGAATTGAACTCAGGACCTCTGAAAGAGCAGTCACTGCTCTTAACCACTGAGCCACCTCTCCAGTTCCCTTTAATAATGTTAATTCTTTTTTGTTTTTTAAATCACAAATGACACGTTTTATTTTAAGAATAGTAATAGAAAGCTTTCCTAGCTGGGAGTTGGTGATACAGACCTGTATAGAGCATTCTGGAGGTTGAAGCAGGAAGATTTGGCTACACAGTTCAAAGGCAGCTGGGATGCAAGGCCCTGTCCCAACACAACCCAGTATGGTAGCATTCACCTATAATGTCAACACTCTGCAGATGGAAGTAGGAGGGTCAGAACTTCAAGGTCAACCTCAGTTACATAGCAAGTTCAAGACCAGCCTTGGATACATGAAACCCTGTCTCAACCAACACCTTGAAAAGGTAAAGAATAATGAACGCACTTAGATAATGTTTTGTCTGCATTTCTGCTGCCATGGTAGAATACTCCAGTAAAGGCAATGTTAAGGAAGACAGGACTTATTTGACTTAAAATTCCAAGTTCTAATCCAGCACTAAGGGGAAGTCCAAACAGGAACTCAAAGCAGCTAGTCATAGCCATGGTCAGGAACAGAGAGAATTCATGCATGCATGCTCACTTGTGCTCAGCATCTCTCTCTCTCCAATTTTATAAGTCCAGGACCCAAGCCTAGGGAAAGGTGGCACCCATAATGGGCACCTCCAGACATGCCCAGAAGCCAACCTGATGTAAACAATTCTTTACTCAGCCTCTTCCCAAAGGAATCTAATTTGCGTTATCCTGTTGACAGTTAAAACTGATGACACCACAGCTTCACCCTTTCCATCCCCAAAGGTTCATGTTTGTCTCATAATGTAAAACACAATCTAACTTTAAAAATAGCCAGAGTTTTAAACATTTACATTTTTTTTAGGTTTATTTATTATTAAATCTAAGTACACTGCAGCTGTCTTCAGAAACCCCAGAAGAGGGCGTCAGATCTCATTAGGGATGGTTGTGAGCCACCATGTGGTTGCTGGGATTTGAATTCAGGACCTTTGGAAGAGCAGTCGGTGCTCTTAAACACTGAGTCATCTCTCCAGCCCCGAAAGTTTACATTTTAACTATCCAATTTCTTTACTGTGAGCCCACTCCTATTTAAAAAGCAAACACAACAACAGCAACAAATGCTCTCTCTTGCTCTCCTGCCCTTGCTCACTTACCCTCTTCCCCCTCTCCTTTCATTCCCCTCCCCCTCTCTCTCCACGCGCTCATGGCTCTCTCTCTGCCTTTCTCTCAACTCCCTTCCGACAAAACAAGTTATGTATTTCCAAAATGCAATAGCACAGGAGAAACATTCTCATTTCGAAATGGAAAGACAGAGTACTAAATACTAAAATAACAACATCAAAGCAAACCCCAAATCCAGCAACAGCTGTGTCCAGCATCCAGACCTTAGATTACATCTTTGTACTCAAAAGGTTTGGGCAGCCCCATTCCTGCCTCCTATGGCTGCCAACTTCTCCCTTAGGCAGAGGTCAGTAGTTCCACACCTTCAGCTCTGGGTGGTCCGATGTCACCATGGTCCTAGGATTTTAACTACAACTGAGATTTTTCAGCTTTACTGGACAGACAGCCTTGTAGAGCTTCCCATCTTGCCAAGTGGCACCTGCTCTTAGCAGTTCTCTATGACATTCTCAAGCTTACATCCTTCCAGCTTTTGTTTGTTTGTATTTTTGAAACAGAGTTTCTCTGTATAGCCCTGGCTGTCCTGGAACTCAGTCTGTAGACCAGGCTGGCCTCGAACTCAGAAATCCACCTGCCTCTGCCTCCCAAGTGCTGGGATTAAAGGTGCATGCCACCACTGCCCGGCTCGTCATACTTTTAAGATCAGTGGCACATGGACAATGCTTATGGCATTGCCAGTCTGTGCTGCCAGCTGGCGATGTCGACGAGCCATGACTGTATCAGATTCTGTGAGCTGACCTGGAGGAAACCCTTGACTAATGTAGTTGGGAACTCCACAAGGCGATGCCTCCTACAAGGTCAGAGATCCTTGACCTCAGAATATCCTTCCAATTGTCCCTGTGTAGCACTGGACACTTTACTTCAGTGGCGCTGATCTCTCCACAGGCCTGAACACCAGCCAACCTAGTCTATCATCTTTCAGTTTGACTTCACTCAGCTTTTCAGGACACGGGCAGAATGCAGCCAGTTTCTTGGACAAAGCATCACACAGATGACCCCCTAACCCATTTTCTGATAGAGCCTCTGTTCCTTTAACAACAATGACCCTACTTCTGGTATCCATTTCTGTTGCAGTGAAAAAAAAAATACTCTGGCAAAAAAAGAGGCTTAGGAGAAAGGGGAGTGATGTTGCTACAGGAGTTAGCCCTTGGAGAAATGTTATGGCCTCCATTATGCCCCTACTCCCAATTCATATGTTGAAAACCCTTAGGACCTCAAAGGGCACTGTGCTGTGTATTTAAGGTGTTAACTAATGTAAAATGAAGCCATTCATTAAGGTAGGCCCTATTCCAATCTAACAGCTGTCCTTTAAAAAGAAATCAGAGTGTACTAAGAGACACAGCCAGAGGGCATCTGATCGTTGAGAGAAGGAACCAAACCTTTTCACAGCTTGACCCTGTGTTCCTGGACTTGTAGCCTCCAGAACTTAGAAACAAACTTCTGTTGTTGGGGTTTCTTGTTTGGATGGTCACTTGAAAGGGTTTCTCGGGCTGGTGAGATGGCTCAGTGGGTAAGAGCACCCGACTGCTCTTCCGAAGGTCCAGAGTTCAAATCCCAGCAACCACATGGTGGCTCACAACCATCTGACTCCCTCTTCTGGTGTGTCTGAAGACAGCTACAGTATACTTACATATAATAAATAAATATTAAAAAAAAAAAGAAAAAAAGGGTTTCTCTGTGTAGCCCTGGCTGTCCTAGAACTCCCTCTGTAGATCAGGCTAGCCTGAAACTTGGGGATCCACCTGCCTTTGCCTCCCAAGTGCTGGGATTAAAGGTGTGCGGCACCACAGCCCAGCATATTTCTGTTGTTTAATCCATGTACTCTGTAGCTATGTTTAGGCAACACTTGCAAACTATGAGAAGAGGCAGTGGTGGACATCATCACAAGACAGACTGCAGGGTTAGAAGAAAAGATTGGCGGGAGAATAAACTCATTCCTAGAGGAATAAAGGGCACAAGCAGAAAGCCAGAGCATGCCTGTTTTAATCAGGGTTTTCCAGAGGAACAGAGCCAATAAGATGAATATGTACTATACATGGTCATTTTGTAGACTGCCTTACACAGCAAGGGCTGGCTAGTCCAACAGTGCCCAGAGCACTGTGGCTACTCAATCCATAAACCTGGTGTCTCAGCAGTCCTAAGCTGAAGCTGAAGGCCCAGAGAACTCCTTGGAGAGCCCATAGTTTTCAGTCCACTTTGAAAGGCTGAATAAGCTGGGTTCCAATGGCAGCAGCAGCAGCAGCAGCAACAATGGTATACATGCATTCGCCAGCAAGAAACCAGGGCAGGCAAATGAAGCAGTACTGCTTGTTGCCTCCTATGCATATCCTGGGCCACTACAGGGGAAGACGCTATCCACTCTGAGGGTCTCTTCTCTCTGGTTAGTCCTTCCTGTAAATGACCTCACGGACCATCCCGGAGGCATGTCTCTTAGTTGGTTCCAGACGCAATCCAGATTAAGCTGTCAGGATATATATATAATATATAGCAAGTTGTAAGCTGCTTTGTGTTTTGGTTTCTATGTCTTTTAAGACGTAGGGAATAACAGATCTCTGGACAATATTTGACAAAAATAGGATTCTAGCTCTATAAAACCAGTAGATGGCAACTTTACTAAGGCCTGAACATAATAAATCATTTATTTAAGACAGTAATTCTTTTAAAGATTTATTTATTATATGTAAGTACACTGTAGCTGTCTTTTTTTTTTTTACAAAAACAGAATTTTCTTTTTTTTTTTAAAGATTTATTTTTATTTATACGAGTACACAGTAGCTGTCTTCAGACACACACCAGAAGTGTGCATCGGACCCCATTACAGATGGTTGTGAGCCACCATGTGGTTGCTGGGATTTGAACTCAGGACCTCTGGAAGAGCAGACAGTGCTCTTAACCACTGAGCCATCTCTCCAGCCCTTAAGACAGTTAATTTTGAACCATTTTAGAGTCCTATCAAAAAGAGTACACATTTTAAACAAATCGTACCATATAACCCCTCTCAATTCCCATCTTAGTCACCAGAGTAGTGAGAATTACATTACTGACGTGTGTCACATGCCTAAAACATCCTCAGAAAAGGGCTCAGGTTAAACATTTCACTTATACCAGACTCTACTAGAAGTTTTTTAGAAAGTAGAAGACATAAGTTCCTCTCTCTAAACAAACAACCTTTTTTTTTTCAGTGCATCTAGTTCCAAAATACACTTAGGTGGTAAACAGGAGACCTCTGTTCTCACATCCTTTGATTACCTAAAACTAAGACTAGTTTTAGGTAAACTAAAAACTAAAACTAAGTTTTAAGATTACCTAAAACTAAGACATTAACTCTAGAATGCTTCGCGTAGACACGTATCAGATTCCTGTTGGTGAGTGTGAAGTTTGAGTGTCCAGACTGCTGGAGATGGGGCTCACACCTGTGACACACCTCTGGCTTGCTTCTCTTCAACTCGCAGAATTTCAACTGATTCTGCCTCTTTTCATAGTTCTGATGCACACGGTACCGGCTGGTTTTGTGCGTCAACCTGACACAAGCTGGAGTTTTCACAGGGAAAGGAGCCTCCTTTGAGGAAACGGCTTCACGAGATCCAGCTGTAAGGCATTTTCTCAATTATTGATCAAAGGGGGAGGGCTGTTGGGTGGTTTGGGTTCTACAAGAAGAAAAGCTGAGCAAGCCAGGGAAAGCAATCCAGGAACCAGCACCTTCCATGGCCTCTGCATCAGTTCCTGCCTCCAGGTTCCTGCCCTGTGTGAGGTCCAGTCCTGACTTCCTTTGGTGATGAACAGCAATGTGGAAGTGTAAACTGAATAAACCCTTTCCTCCCCAACTTGCTTCTTGGTCATGGTGTTTTGTGCAGGTATACAAACCCTGACTGAGACACATCCTCCCTTCACTCCACCTAGAGGATCATCTTTTCAAGGCTTATTAATTCTAAAATGAAAATTTACCTAAACTGTTTCCTATATAAAATCAAAGAAAATGCTTGTTGACAAGACTCAACACAAAGTTTTATTTATTTTCAATGACAAAAACAACACAGCAAAGTGGACCAAGGCCACTCAATTTTAAGTCTAGCATAATTTTCAGCAGAAAACGTATGTTCCACATAATTTTAAAATTGACATATCACAATTAACAGTATCCAACCAACAGTGTCCGAGGATAGCTACAAGGGTGAGACACTGAATCACAGCCTTCTAGAACAGAGTTTTAAGACTGTGTGTGTGTGTGTGTGTGTGTGTGTGTGTGTAACTTGATTTTTTCCTTTGATTCTTGACTGTGAAGTTTGTACATGACATCATTTATAATGTACAAAGGATGGAAGCTCCTTCAAGCCTAGGGCTTTATGTACACAAAACTGAGTGGTAAGTAAGCAAGTATGTTCTATAGAGACTTGACTCAGAGTCAAAAAGCAACAGCCAAGGAAGAAGAAGAGATTTCAAAGATTTATAGCAAGATGACTATGGGGTTTTTCAACTCAGTCAACACAGAATCCAGAGGTCCCTGGGGGATGGGATAGTTTGGGAGTCATGGTACAAGCTCTGCAACTAAATCGTTCTTCTAGACTCTTGGTTTGGGACCCTCCAGCTAAAGCAACTTCTGCCAAAAGACAAGAATTATTCCCTCACCAAGTCAAATGCCCTTTCATTTCCAACTTTGACTTTGTCACTTGGCTCCTGGCACCTGTACAACGGGGGACACAGTCCATCCAAAAATGACTAGTACACAGACCAACCTCTCTGGCTTAGATTTGCCTATCATAAACAGGGGATACTTGCCATGGACGGCTCTAATTCCAGTGTCTTTTGTTTTATCCTGCTACATTACACTGCGTGGCTACAGCAGCACCGGCGGGGTCACTGGCCACTGGTGCTGACACGATCGCCTGCTGGTCGGTGTCAATGGTCACAGGTGCTTACATCATCACCTATCTTTTCCATCCTCTTGTCTGTTTATTTCTTTCGGAATTCAATCCTCCGAGCAACGTTCTGAGCTCCAAACTTTTTGACCAGTGCATTTTTCGTGTCGTCATCGTCCTTCTGCAAATCTAAGTCATCTTGTCTGCACCAAATGGGATAACCGTCGGGTCTCCGCCCCGACTCTAAGAAGGAGGACGTGGCCTCCAGCTCACCACTGTTCTTCAGCAAGGCCTGTGTAACTGTTGATAGATCCAAGTTGAACTTCTCCATTAGCTGCCGGATCACCTTAATGGCAGTTCCCACTTCTTGCGTAGAAACTTTTGGTTCTTCTTCCTCCTCGTCTGGCTGTGTTTCTGAGTCTTCCTCGGGTGTGGGTGGATCACCATCACACATCGTTATATGTATTTCAAAGTCAGGGCTCTCATCCACCTAGAAAGAACAAGGAGAGAAACCAGTTCCTATTTATTAAGCCTTGAGCTCTTGGAACACGTATCTCTCTCCCTGACTATCGCTCCCTGGCTCTTCACACAGCCATCTCCATCACCATCACCATCACCCCAGGCTCCCTTCAGTCCCTCTCCTTTGTATTTATCCATGCTGACATGTGTACAGACATGCATGTGGAGAATACGTGGAAGGGCAGCATGTCGTGCATATCTACACGTATATATTTAACTGGTTAAAATATGGAATGTGGGCTGCAGAGATGGCTCAGTGGTTAAGAGCACTGACTGCTCTTCCAGAGGCTCTGAGTTCTATTCCCAGCAACCACATGGTGGCTCACCACCATCTGTAATGGGATCTGATGCCTTCTTCTGGGGTGTCTTCAGACAGCTACAGTACACTCATATACATAAAATATAATAAATAATTCTTAAAAAATAAAATACAGAATGCATGGTGTGTGTGTGAGAGAGAGAACATGTGTAACCTGTATGCCATTAGATCTCTTATTCAATGCACTTGCAGATGTGAAGTTCCATAAAAGCAGGAACCAGGCATGCTGTGTTCATCAATGAAGCCTGTGACTAAGATGTGAAGTTCCATAAAAGCAGGAACCAGGCATGCTGTGTTCATCAATGAAGCCTGTGACTAAGTCCTCAATATTGCTGTATGAGTCTACTAGGCTTTCCAAGCTATAGGACATTTAGGCATATCACAAAGCATGTTACATGAGAGCTGTGTCTGAGAACTGCTGAGTTTGACAGTTGATAGGAAATGAACAAATCATCAAATAACAAAACAACATGCAAAACTACAAAACACAGAAATTCTTTAGTTCTGGCCATCAGTAATAGTCACTTACCATTTATACAAACTTAATTTCCTTCTTTTATACTAAATACTAGACGGGTGTGGTGATACATCCCTGTAACCCCAGCATTCCCATAAGCTCAGGGCCGTTCTGGCTGTACCGGGAGACGATGTTTCAGGCAGCCCAGCTGGCCTTGAATTTGCTTCGTAGCAAACAATGATCTTTAACTTCTTCCCCTTTTTGAATTAATTTAAACATTTTTTTAGAATTATTATTTTATGTGTTTGAGTATTTTGCCTGGTTGTATGTGTACAAGTGCATGCCTGGTACCCACAAAAGTCAGAAGGGGGCAATAGGTCCCTGAGTCTGGAGATACAGACAGTCGGTTATAAGCGGCCTTATGGGTGCTGGGCATCAAATCTGGGCCCTCTGTAGGAGCAACAAGTGCTCTAACCCTCTAAGGCCCCTTTCCAGCCCTCACCTTTGACTTCTGAGTCCCTCCTCAGTTAACTCCCAAGTGCAGAATTATAGGCATGTACCACCACATTCACTGGGGTAGGTTTTTTGTTTTGTTTTCTTAATTTTAGACAAAGTAGCTCAGGATAGCTTCAGAGATAATACGGCCACGGATGACCCTAAATGCCTGTTCCTCCTGTCTTCATCTCTAAAGTGCTGGGGTCACAGACAAACAGCACTGTGACAGGCTGGCCAGTAACTTTAAGAGGAAAGGGCAGAATGTGGCTTGGAGTATCGTTCACTCGCAGAGCATTTGCCTAGCATGTGTGCAGCTCTGGATTCAGGCCTCAGTTCTAGGGGAAAATGCATTTAAGCAGGGCAGGAAGGCCAGCCTGGAAGAGAAGTAAGGAAGGCAGGAGGGAACAGAAAACTGAATCATAATTTCTTCCTTCCTTCCTTCCTTTCTTTCTTTTTCCTGTTTTTTTTTTTTCCCAAAACAGGATCTTACTATGTATCTCTGGCTATCCTGAAACTCACTTATGTAGACCAGGCTAGCCTGGAACTCAGAGATCCACCTGCCTCTCCCACACACTAGAATAAAAGCACATGCCACCATGACTCCATAACCACTTTCTCTTGTGTTAATTCAGGGCCAGCAAGATGGCTGTGCAGGTAAAAGCAGCTGCCACCAGGCCAGACACTTGAGCTTATTCTCGGGGCTCTACATGGTAGACAAAGAGGATGGACTTATTATCCAATAAATAAAATTGTAATAAAAAATTTTAATTTTTTTTTAAATTCACAAGATCTGGGCTGAAGAGACCCACCCATGGCTCCAGGTCCACACAGTGAGACTTGTCTCAGAGCAAAAACTAAAATAAAATTGTCCCTATTCGGTGTGATGATTTTTCTCCCTCAGCCACTTATCCTATCCTGCCAAATATTAAAGGCTTTGTGAAGCCTAAAGCCAGGTCACATCTATTTCTCTCCTCTTCCGTCTTGTATGTTCCTGGCCTCGGGTGGATGGAAAGCCCAGGTTAATAAGCAAATGAGAACGAGGCAGGGGGAGGGAATAAGTAAACTAAGTTCAGATACCACGGCTTCTCCGAACTCCGGAGCGGCTTCCTCAAACAGCTTGTTGTCTGCCTCTCCATTCTCCTTGATCTCTCCTTTCACACACTCCTCCTCAGGCAAGTCTGGCGCTCTCTTGTTCTGTGGCTCTATTAAAGGAAAGAACAGCAGAGCAACAAAGCTCATTCGCATAGACCGTCTGCATCAGTTCTGTGCACGCAGATTTTTTCCTTTTAGAAAATTCCTGTTTATTATTCAGAAATGTACAGAGAGCGTAAGAGATGCATACTCAATAATTCTCACACTTGTTTCCAAAAATAACCACTACTCCCAGGACCCGGGAGCACGACGCAAGGAAGGTTTTGAGTTAAGAGGCTAGTCTGGGGCTCTAAGTGAGTTCTAGGCCAAATGAAATAAATGAGGATGCTCTCGGTCCCATATTGAACTCGAGTTGGAAGAGGCGAGTCCGGTCTCAAAATGGAGGGCCATGATCCAAAGGAACCAGAGCAGCTGAGGAAGCTATTTATTGGTGGTCTGAGCTTTGAAACCACAGATGATAGCTTAAGAGAACATTTTGAGAAATGGGGCACACTTACAGACTGTGTGGTAATGAGAGATCCCCAAACAAAACGTTCCAGAGGCTTTGGTTTTGTGACCTACTCTTGTGTTGAAGAGGTGGATGCTGCAATGTGTGCTCGGCCATACAAGGTTGATGGGCGTGTGGTGGAACCAAAGAGAGCTGTCTCTAGAGAGGATTCTGTAAAGCCTGGTGCCCATTTAACGGTGAAGAAAATTTTTGTTGGTGGTATTAAAGAGGATACGGAAGAATATAACCTGAGAGACTACTTTGAAAAGTATGGCAAGATTGAAACCATAGAGGTTATGGAAGACAGGCAGAGTGGGAAAAAGAGAGGATTTGCTTTTGTAACTTTTGATGATCATGACACAGTTGATAAAATTGTTGTTCAGAAATACCACACTATTAATGGGCATAATTGTGAAGTGAAAAAGGCCCTTTCTAAACAAGAGATGCGGTCTGCTGGATCACAGAGAGATCGTGGAGGTGGATCTGGCAACTTTATGGGTCGTGGAGGAAACTTTGGAGGTGGTGGAGGAAACTTTGGAGGAAGAGGTGGCTATGGTGGTGGAGGTGGTGGCAGCAGAGGTAGTTATGGAGGTGGTGATGGTGGATATAATGGATTTGGAGGTGATGGTGGCAACTATGGTGGTGGTCCTGGTTACAGTAGTAGAGGAGGTTATGGAGGTGGTGGACCAGGATATGGAAACCAGGGTGGTGGATATGGTGGTGGAGGAGGAGGCTATGATGGTTACAATGAAGGAGGAAATTTTGGTGGAGGTAACTATGGTGGTGGTGGAAACTATAATGACTTTGGAAATTATAGTGGACAGCAACAATCAAATTATGGACCCATGAAGGGGGGCAGTTTTGGTGGAAGAAGCTCAGGCAGTCCCTATGGTGGTGGCTATGGATCTGGAGGTGGAAGTGGTGGATATGGTAGCAGAAGGTTTTAAAATAAAACAGAAACGGCTACAGTTCTTAGCAGGAGAGAGAGCGAGGAGTTGTCAGGAAAGCTGCAGGTTACTTTGAGACAGTCGTCCCAAATGCATTAGAGGAACTGTAAAAATCTGCCACAGAAGGAACGATGATCCATAGTCAGAAAAGTTACTGCAGCTTAAACAGGAAACCCTTCTTGTTCAGGACTGTCATAGCCACAGTTTGCAAAAAGTGCAGCTATTGATTAATGCAATGTAGTGTCAATTAGATGTACATTCCTGAGGTCTTTTATCTGTTGTAGCTTTGTCTTTTTCTTTTTCTTTTCATTACATCAGGTATATTGCCCTGTAAATTGTGGTAGTGGTACCAGGAATAAAAATTAAGGAATTTAAAAAAAAAAAAAGAAATAAATGAGGACACGAGGATTTTAAGTATGGTGGAGGTTTATTGTAGATATGAGGGAGAGTGTAGCCAGAGGCATCTGGAAGGGTCCACACTAAACTGGGCCATGAGAGGAGAGGGGGAGGAAAGAAGGGAGAAGAAAAGAGGGAGGAGGGAAGGGGGAGGCAGAGCAAAGAGAATACTCAGGAACCTGGAGAGCAAGAGACTGGCACACTGACAGCGCACTGTAGCTGTCTACAGACACACCAGGAGAGGGCATCAGCTCCCACTAAGGATGGCTGTGAGCTGGGAAGTGAACTCAGACCTCTGGAAGAGCACTCAGTGCTCTTTAAGCATGCTGAACTAGAGAAATAGATTTTACCTCCCCACACACACACACACACACACACACAGCCCAAATGGAGAAAGCATGCCTTAAAGTCAAAAATGTCTGCCATTTAAGCTGTCAATACTGGTTACAGAAAAGGCAGATATCTTAGCCAGGCATGGTGGCTCAGCTGTGTGATTCCAGCACTCTAGAGACTGAGGTAAGAGGATTGCCTAGACTTGGGAGGCCAGCCTGGCTGTCTCAAAAAACAAACTTACAACACGACCTAAGTAAAAAAAGCGACACCTTTGTACTATACACTAATCACAGCCAGATCTTAACCTCAAGTGCTTAGAAATTCACCTCACCTAAGAAGACCACAAAGCAACTTTCCTCTTTATATAGAAGTACATTCAGTTAAGCCAAAATACGGAAAGTAAACTGACCTGCCATGCCATTCACATAGTTTATATTGAGTAAGACCAGAATATAGGCAATATCTTAAAATGAACGGCCAGGGGCCTTTTCTCAAATAAAAAAGATGGAGGATGAGAAGAAGAGGAGGAGGAGGAGGAGGAGGCGCAAGAAGAGGTGGAGGAAAAGGAGAAAAGGAGAGGAGGAAGGAAGGAAGGAAAAAGGGGGAAGGGAAAATATCTTTGAAATTTCTGAAAACAGAAACAGGTTACCCTGTTACCTCCTGGGTATGGTGGGTAGGAAGGGTAGAAGATTTCCATATATACTGTACTGTGTTCCTTTTGAACACAGAGCCGTTTTTGTAAACTAGTTACTGTTCCGTAGTCTCAGTCACTCCGAAGGCAGGAGAATATTTCAGGCATAGAGTTTGGGGACAGCCTGGGCGACACAGCGAAGAGACTCAAGTTCCCCGCCCTCCCAAACCCAAATCCATCAACGAACAAACATCCAGTCAACGGGAAGGAAAAGTTAAATGAAAAGACAAATTAAAACCAGAAAACAAGGGATAAGAGGAAACGGTGCACTTTCGCTTCGGACCTCAACAGAGAAGAGGGGCTGAGCTATGCCACCCACGGCGCCCAAAAAGACGCTCGCTGACAGGCAGGCAGCCCCGCCCCCCGGAGCCCCGAAGGTGCCGGCCTCACCTCCGCTATCCGCGGCCTCGGGGTCCTGCTCCGCCTTCCGTTTGAGCTTCTGGGAGGACGGGCTGACCGGGGCGTTCCCGAGCAGGTACTTGTGCTCCTGACCCCGTAGGTGCTTGAGGTAGCGGTCCTTGAGCGACTGCCAGGAGTGCTGCGTGAGCGAGCTCTTCTCCATCGCTTTCCACAAGGCATTGCCTGTGACCGAGCTGGGCGAACGGGCGTTCTCCTTCACGTAGGTCAGGATGGCCACATCTTCCGCGTCGGTGTAGGCGATGCGCCCGGTCAGGGGCTGCGGCTCCGGTTCCGTGGAGCCCTCGGTGGAAGCCCCGGGCTTCGGATCGGACGCCTGCTCCGTCAGGCCCAGCCGATAGGCCTCCAGGTCCAGCTTCTCGTTGCGATCCACGCAGTCTAGGATGTACTGCGTGGAGATGAAGTCGCCCGAAGCCTCGGCCAGCGCCTCCCCGGGCTGGGCGAGAAGCACGGCTCCGGGTTCCTGCACCCGACACACGGTGCCGCCGCCGTGCAGGATGAGCGTCGACAGCCGGCGCTTGGCCGAGCTGGGCCGCACGTAAAACGACATGGCGCTGCCGTCTTCTCTCACGAACAGAGTGGAGGAGTGAGTGGGCCCATTGGGGTCTTTACCCAGATCCATCGCCTCCGCCATACCTGTCGCCCCGCTGTACAAGTAAAGCGCAGAAACGACACCACTAAGACGGACTCTCCGCCGGAGGAGCCCAGCACTGCGCCTGCGCAGCGAGAGTCCGGCCGAGGGCCCGCCCTCTTTCCCGGAAGAGGCAGGACTTAGAGCCACGACCTGGAAGTTCTAGTTCTACGCTAGTCATAATTTTTTTTTTTCTGGGTCGGGCCAGTGGGGAAGATGGCCACGCTGCAGGAGAGTGAAGTCAAAGTGGATGGCGAGCAGAAACTAAGCAAGAAGTAAGTGTCGTTGAAGATCTCTAAGTGTCTCTTGTTGCAGTGTTCCGATGGGAAGTGCCTGGAGTTTTCCCGCCAAGGCGACTGTGCCTGGGGTCCCTCTTGTCTTTTCCGGTGGGTGAGCACATGCTGGGACAGAGATGCAGTGCCGTAGAACCTACAGCCTCCAGGATGCCCCAGGAGGATCAACTGCGTGGCTGATGGGTTCCCTGGTCCTAGCCGTAGGGACGAGCATACCTAGGGAAAGCCAGCACAGAAACCGGGAATGGTAGCAAAGAAAAGTGAAACTAACTTTTCCCTACCTTCTAAGAAATGCTCTTTTAATTGAACCACTCCCCCAACGGATAGACTGGAAAATGGTTAAATATCTTTGTTCTTAAAAGAAGAACCTTTACATTATCCTTGGCCTATCCAAGGTTATTCTGCACCTTGGGTGTTAAAAGGGGGTACGTTCTGAAACAATAGTGTACCTACCCATATGTGTCACTCAAAGGATCTGTGACACGGGAGCAAGTGGCCTTATTTAGCGGGATACACCAGGCTCCCTTTGCACTGCTGGGGGTATCTTTGTAAAACACTCCAAATCCCAGAATTGAGTAGGCAGATAAGATTACCCTCCCTTTAACTGGTTGCTTTTAGGACTACACTCTAGTCCACTTGACCCACAGAACACTAGCAATGACTTGAATGTCTTCTTAGTGCCTGGAACTACATAGTACCCTCCAAAGCTGTAGGAAATAACTAGTTTAAGCTGTCACATACCATGGCTGCTTTCGTTAGTACCCTAGCAATAAATAAATCCCCTTATTGATCCCCGAGGGAAATACCAGAAACCTTCTAGATAATAACTGGGTTTCCTTTTTATGGCTGTGTTTCTGCTTTGTGTGGTTTAGAAGGATTTTAAAGAAAATGTTTAAATTTATGGGTTGCAGGCTCCCTGGTTGGTTGTCCTTTGTGTGAGCAGTTTAGTGGATTCCTTAGCGGAGGATGGGTGAGTTTATTAAATCAGTAGTTGGAATTTTGAGTCACAAGCGAAAGAAAGTACCTCAGTTTTCAGGTAATTTAAGGAAGCCTTACTGCTGCTTTCAAGTCACTTTTCTTTCTTTCTTTTCTTTTTTTTTTTGGTTTTTCGAGACAGGATTTCTCTGTGTAGCCCTGGCGCCCTGGCTGTCCTGGAACTCACTTTGTAGACCAGGCTGGCCTCGAGCTCAGAAATCTGCCTGCCTCTGCCTCCCTAGTGCTGGGATCAAAGGTGTGCACCACCACACCCAGCCCTCAAGTTACTTTTCTTAAATATACCTTTGACTTTAATTTACCCGTTAAACACCACGCTGGCACTATACAAACTTTGTCTAATCTCAGTAGTAATCTTGCAAGAGAAATGTTCATGCCCACATTTCCAAGTCAGAAACTACGGCCCTGGGTTTATGAGAAAATGGGAGTTCCCAGCGGTTGTGGGTGTGGCTTAATGGCTGCTTCCATGCACAAGGCTCTTGATTTCCGGGGTACTGCTAATGAAAATATATGTTCCTCGTGTGCTTCCTAGCATTGCTCTGAAGCACTGGGACAGATATCTGAAGGGAAGTCTATACCAAATCTGTGATCCTCGGTTGCCTAATGAAATCAGGTAGTTTTGTTTGTTTTTTGTTTTTATAAGACAGGGTTTCCCTGTGTAGAACTCACAGGCTGCCCTAGACCAGGCTAGCCTCAAACTAAGAGATCTAGATCTACTTGCCTCCAAAGTGTTTGTACCACCACAAGCTGGCTTTTTTTTTTTTTTTTTTTTTTTTCGAGACAGGGTTTCTCTGTATATCCCTGGCTGTCCTGGAACTCACTTTGTAGACCAGGCTAGCCTCGAACTCAGAAATCCGCCTGCCTCTGCCTCTGTGCTGGGATTAAAGGCGTGCGCCACCACGCCCGGCGAGCTGGCTTTAAAATGAACCAGTTTTTACGTTCCCAGCTAAAATAATTTTTGTGCATGTGAATAATATGATATCCCCTTCTTTTTCCTAATTGTCCTTGGCATTTCTTGAAGTTTTTTTCCTGAGGACTGTTTTATTCCAGAAAGTCCCCCAAAGTTAAAAACAGATGGTCTGTCTGCCCAAATCACTTATTCTCAAATGAAAGATTCCTCAAGTTACTGAAACACAGTAGAGTGTGATCCTGGTAGCTCTGAGGCCATCGTGTTGATAACAAGTAAACATGGTGTCTGAGGACCTGCCCTTCCCTCACATGTTCCTTCCCAAGCTCCCAAGTAGCTAGGCCTGTCTAAAATCTGCATTTGGCATTTTCATTATCATCCTGTTGCCAGGAGTCCATCCTCATGGGAGAGACCACACTTCAGAGCCCCACATGTTGCCGTCCACACTGTAGGAAGTTGTGAGCATTTCTGCAGCTAGGCTATTGACTTGCATTTGGGGTTTTTGTTTTGTTTTGTTTTGTTTTTAAGATTTATTTATTATATGTGCGTACACTGTAGCTGTCATCAGACACCCCATAAGAGGGCCTCAAATCTCATTACGGATGGTTGTGAGCCACCATGTGATTGCTGGGATTTGAACTCAGGACCTTCAGAAGAGCAGTCAGTGCTCTTAACCACTGAGCCATCTCTCTCCAGCTGGCATTTGGGTTTCGAATCCCAGATATGAAACGTTTTGTTTTTTTCTATGACAGGACTAAGAACATTGCAGATGTTAGTCAGGAGGGACTGAAGTTCAGAGGGACATTGCACGTTAGTACAAATCATGGCTCCCCTCCCCAGGAGTGCGGGAGGAGCGGGTGTATGCTATTGGTCCCCTCTGACTACACGTCTCTGTTTCCTGCTAGGTGGTGGTAATCAGTAGTTCCAGGGTGTTCCGCCATGTTGATGCAAGCTGCTGTCAGGCTTGTTAGGGGGGCCCTGCGCCAAACCTCATGGGCAGAATGGGGTCAGAGGGAACTTCGACTGGGCCACCTTGCTCCTTTCACAACGCTCCACAAGGACCAGCCACTTTCTGATAGAAGAAGGTTGGTGCCCATTACCTTCTTTATTGCTCCAGGAGCAGAATCTTTCCTTCAGGGTCTTTTAGCTGGCTAAGTCTCTGGACGTGCTAAAGAAACAGAGCTCTCTTGCCCAAGCCAAGACTCCCCTCTTACTCTATGAGTTCAGAGTCCTTCTCCCTGTAGTCCCTTTTCTGTTCTCTTTCTCTTTCTCCCCTTTGACTAATGTTTTTTTGTTTTTTGTTTGTTTATTGAGACAGGATCTTGCTATATAGGCTAGGCTGTCCTCAAATTTACTATGTAATGAAGGCTGGCCCTAAACTAAAGGTCGTTCTGTTTTAGCTTCCCACACTAAGATTACAGGCATGTGCTACACCACCCTGCCTGAGATAAGGAATTTCAAATGCTAGTTATTTTCCCCTTCTTTTTGTCTTCCTGGGGTTTGTTTATCAACTTTGACCTAGTTTTAGTGCTACCTTTAGGGTCTCTTTTTAGACTGTCCTTATAATCTACAAGAGCAAATGAATGAAGCGGAAAAGAGACTTTATCTTAAAAGCTTGTTCACTGAGTTACAGACTGATTAGACCACGGACTGTTAGAAAGATGAAAGTGAGATAGATTGTATTTATTAGAAAGACTAAATTTCTGCCTGTTTTGAAGCTTTCACAATTATTTTTTACACGGGGCATGGTGGTGCATGCCTTTAATTCCAGCACTCGGAAGGCAGAGGCAGGCAGATTTCTGAGTTCTAGGCCAGCCTGGTCTACAAAGTGAGTTCCAGGACAGCCAGGGCTATACAGAGAAACCCTGTCTCGAAAAATCAAAAAAAAAAAAAGATAAGTTCTTTCTTTAAATTTTGCTAAATTCATATGGAAAAACAAAGATAGAGCAAAGAGCAGTCAGTGGTTTATATCTGTAATCCCAAGCACTTGGGAAGCCAAGGGAAGAGGGTCGCAAGTTCAGGGGCAGATCAAACAATTTAGCAGTCCCATTTCAAAATTAAAAAGGAGCTTGGGGGTACTTCAGGGTTAGACCTCTTGCCTAGCATACTTGGACCCCTGGGTTCAAGCTCCAATAGTGCAAAACAAACAAACAAAGTGAAGGGTGTATTCTAAAGCCAGACAATATACAATGACTTAGAATCTTTTGCCATGATTCACTATTGAAGACTGATCAGTTGTAAAGAATGATCCATCCATAAATTCTCTTTGAATAACGAAGATATTCTTGTCTAAGTGAGTTTATTTTTTCCTGGATTCAGATAGCAAGCTCAGGTCAAGGGTCACAGAGTTGCCCCCGTTGTTTTGAGTTTCAGGTAACATGTGTGAAGTTTGGATGATGAGAGACTTGATTAGAGATGGATCCAGCCTTGTCTGGGTTCTGTCCTGGAGGCAGAATGTGAAGAGTTAAGTAGTGAGAGGCATAGAACCCACTTTTGAGCCCTAATTACACTCTGGGACCCGATCATTTCTTATTAACATCTCAGTCCTCACAACTGGTGAGAGGGTGGCTTCTTTCCTTTTTCTAGATGGTGATAAGTCATTTGCTCAATGCCATTCAAGTGGTTAGTGTTTTAGAATTTAGTGCTAGGCAGTTTGACTACAAACATAGCATGATATTACCTGTATCCTGCTGCTTCGGATAGCAGTCCATCCTGGTTAGTGTCGGACCAGTTTTGTTCTGAGCTGGGTCTCAGGCTGGCCTCAAATCCACTGCGTAGCTGTAGATGACCTTACACCTGTGGTCTCCTACCTGCACCTCCCAAGTCCTGGGTTTACAGATGTGCAGTATCACATCAGCGGTGCTAGAGATCAAGCCCAGAGCTTTGTGCATGCCAGGCGAGCACTCTACCAACCGGGCCACATCCCCAATCCCCCCCCCCCCCCAGTCTTTGACAGTTGTTCTGGAATTATCTCTTGAAGAGATTGTGTCTTCAAGCTCTGAAGACCAGTTCTCTACAGTCTAGCCCACTTCTCTAGGAGAGCCAGAAAGCTGACAGAGCCAGAGGTATTACCTTACACCTTCAAGGGGGACTTGGTCTTCTTAGGGATGCCAAACTACCAGGATGCAGTATCTAGTGTCAGGGGGCTTAAAAGTTTATCCTGCAGCTTTTCTGGGAAATCTCTGTTCAGTGCTCGCATAAACTGGTAAATATGGGCTTCTTCACCTTTGAGTATCTTGATTCCAGTTGGTTTCTGATGCCAAGTGGAGACTGGAAATGACCTGCTGCGTCTTTGTTCAAAGCTTAGGTTTTCTTTTTGTCTTGTTCCCTCAAATAGCTTAGTGACTAACAGGTTAGAGCTGGGGAGTAAGATCACTTGTGGGTGTGGCGTGCAGCAGGAACACTTTCCCAGGCTGCTCATGCGTTTGGAAAGTGGCAGTGGAGCTTCTGACAGAGGGTTCTTGAGGCAGCTGTCACACTGGGTGCTGTCATCTTCCCAACAGTGAGCTGAAGAGGCGTCTGAAAGCTGAGAAGAAACTGGCAGAGAAGGAGGCCAAGCAGAAAGAGCTGAGTGAGAAACAGCTAAACCAGACTGCTTCCGCTCCCAACCACACGGCTGACAATGGCGTGGGTGCTGAGGAGGAGACTCTGGACCCAAATGTGAGTCCCCCTGGGCCACTGGGATGACTGGACACAGAGCTTCTGAGAGGCTTGTGGCTAACAAACAGCAGGAGAGACCAAGTGACTAACAAGATAAATAAGAACTTGAACCAACAAGAGAATTGGGAGAGCAGTGCATGCCGTTTGTCACTGGCATAGCCCGGGGTGGTTTTTTGTTGTTGGTAGTGGGGGTTTTTGGTTGGTTTTGGTTTTGGGGTTTTTTTGTTTGTTGGTTTTGTTTTTGAGACAGGGTTTCTCTGTGTAGCCTTGGCTGTCCTGGAACTCACTCTGTAGACCAGGCTGGCCTCAAACTCAGAAATCCGCCTGCCTCTGTTTCCCAAGTGCTGGGATTAAAGGCATGCACCACCACGCCTGGCCCTGAGTGGTTTTTTGAGACAGGGTTTCTCTGTGTAGGCCTGGCTGTCTTGGAACTCACTTTGTAGACCAGGCTGGCCTCAAACTCAGAAATTCACCTGCCTCTGCCTCCCAAGTGCTGGGATTAACCCTGAGTTTCAAGTCCAAGTAGGGCTAGTTGCCCTAAGTAACTACTTGGTGGAAGTAGCTGAGCCTGTAACAATGACAGTAGGGGTGTCTTCCCTCAAGATAGACTAGAGTGTCTATTAGTTGGCAAAATACATTCCTCATGCCAAATGCACCCTCCTCCCCCACTTCCTGGTTTTGTACATAAGCACAGCCACACCCTTTGTTTGTATCACTCCAAGGCTAATTTGCCACTGTTAACAGTAGAAAAGGAAACATGCCTTGGTAGAAAAGGAGAGATGCCTTGGTGGTTAAGTGTATACTGCTATTCCAGAGGATACCCACATCAGGTTGCTAACAACCACCTGTTACTCCAGCTTCCTCTTCTGGCCTCCACAGACACTCACATGCATACACACACACCTCCACACAGACACACATGCATACATATGATTTTTAAAAAGTTGCCAAGCTGTCTTAATTAGGGTTTTACTTCTGGGAACAGACACCATGACCAATGCAAGTCTTATAAAGGACAACCTTTTTCTTTTTTTTTTATTTATTATTTATTTTATATGTAAGTACACTGTAGCTGTCTTCAGACACACCAGGAGAGGGAGTCAGATGTCATTAAGGATGGTTGTGAGCCATCATGTGGTTGCTGGGATTTGAACTCAGAATCTTCGGAAGAGCAGTCAGTGCTCTTAACCACTGAGCCATCTCTCCAGCCCTTTTCTTTTTTTTTTAATGACAACATTTAGTTGGGACTGGCTTATAGGTCAGAGCATGGCAGCATCCAGGCAGGCATGGTGTTGCAGACCTGAGAGTTCTGCATCTTCATATGAAGGCTGCTGGCAGAATACTCCCTTCCAGGTAGCTAGGGCTAGGGTATTAAAGCTTACACCCACAGAGACACACCTACTCCAACAAGGCCACACCTCCTGGTAGTGCCACTCCCTGGCCCAAGTTTATACAAACCATCGCACAACCCCTGTGGTAAACTACTTCATAGCTGCACTTTATAGGTTTGCTGAGCATGCCCAAGGGAAGAGTCTAATGTGTGGCCAGAAGAATAATTAAGAAAGTCACTTCACCACGCAAGTGCAGTCCACAAGAGAGACTGTCTGCAGCAATTAAGTTTTGTTATTTTGGGTGAACCTCTTTTTTTTTTTTAATTCTGTTGAACCTTGTATTTTAAATTCATTCTGTGAATCTACATTCATTTTTTTAAAGGTTTATTTTATTTATTTCATGTATGAGTACACTGTAGCTATCTTCAGACACACCAGAAGAGGGCGTCAGATCTCATTACGGGTGGTTGTAAGCCACCATGTGGTTGCTAAGATTTGAACTCAGGACCTTTGGAAGAGCAGTCAGTGGTCTGAGCCATCTCTCCAGCCGCCAATCTCACCAGCCCCCTGCTGTCGAGTCTTAATGGGTTGTGGTTCAGCTTCATTCTTCCCAACATGTGTGTGTGTCTTGCACGATCTGCAGAGATGACGGTCATAAACCTCTGAAGGCCTGGACAAGCCACTGTGCTGTCTCGCTTTCCCTGCTGTAACCATATTCTCTTAAACTAGAATACTCCTGTAAGGTATTCTGTCATTGTGACAAGGAACGTAATTAATGTGATACTCTGCTGAAGAAGCCACACCTGACAGGGTTCCACTTCAGAAGGACTAGCTCTTTTTTCTTTTTCTTTTTTTAACAGCAATACTACAAGATCCGAAGTCAAGCCGTCCAGCAGCTGAAGGTCACTGGGGAGGATCCGTACCCACACAAGTTCCACGTGGACATCTCACTCACTCAGTTCATCCAAGAATATAGTCACCTGCAGCCTGGGGACCACCTGACTGATGTCACCCTCAAAGTGGCAGGTAGGCAGGTCCCTGACAGTTCACTCGCCTCTCAGCTCACAAGGGCAGGCTTCTATGCTAACACAGAGGAGGGCCTGGGCTGGTCTTGCACCCTCTGCCCCTTTTGGTTTTTTTGAGTCCAGATATTGCTGTGTGCCCTAGCCTGGCCTCAAACTTGAGATCTCATGCTGCACTGTCCCAGCTGGTGGGGATAGACGGTGCCTTTCTATCTACTCACAGAGAATAGAGCAGCCCTGGGGCATGGGTGGAATTCTACATGAGTAGACGCTTCTGGGGAAGGGATGTTCTCTGAGGGACCTCCTGGCTGGAAACTGCTCTGCCTTCCAAGTGTCGGGAGGAAAGAAGTGTGCTACTGTGCCTGGCCTTTCCCTGCATGACGGTTACTAATGGGCTTGGCTTAGCCTATCTAGTCCCTAGCTACTGAATTTTTATGTAAAGATTCAGGAAGACCCGAAACCCGCGTTGTCAATACCACTGCCATCGTCCAAGAATCCACTGACCGTCTTTAGAGAGGTCTTCCTGTACAGCCTTGACTGGTTTAGTGAAGGTCACTGACATGAAGAAGAGGGCAGGCTGCAGACCCCGAGCCACACCCAGATTGTTGTGATCCGTGTTGCACAGAGAGCTCAAGAGGTTTCTCCTCTCAATGGCTTCATTGTTTCCTCTCTAGGCCGCATCCACGCCAAGAGGGCCTCTGGAGGGAAGCTCATCTTCTATGACCTGCGAGGAGAGGGGGTCAAGTTACAAGTCATGGCCAACTCCAGGTACACAGAAATACACAATTACAGATCTTGTATTGCTGGTGGTGGTGGTGGCATAGGCCTTTAATCTCCGCACTCAGGAGGCAGGTGGATCTCTTGAGTTTGAGGCCAGCCTGTTCTATAGAGCAAGCTCTAGGACAGACAGGGCTACAGAGAAACCATCTCAAAAAAAAAAAAAATACAAGAACCAAACAAACTAAAAAACGACTTGTGTCACACCGCAGCGTAACAGACAGGCAGTTGAAGACACAGGCTAGTGTGGTCCTATTTTCCCACTGTCGTTTAGAGTTAGGATATCGAGGAGTGAGACATGGTTGGGTAGAGTTGAGTGGCAGGTTGTGGAAAGACCTAACAATGAAAGTCTGTCCTTCCTTAAAGTACAGTAAACATAAAGGAAACCCTCCAGCAGTTGTCCCCAAAGCAGGGGCTCTGCGGGAAGGTTTCCTGAGTGAGACAGGGGTCTGGCTCTGCGGGAAGATTTCCTGAGGAAGGCAGGGGTCTGGCTCTGCGGGAAGGTTTCCTGAGGAAGGCAGGGGTCTGTATTCTGAGGGAAGGTTTCCTGAGGAAGGCAGGGGTCTGTATTCATTTGTAGAGCTATGCATTCAGTTACCTTTCCTTTCACCCAGGAATTACAAATCAGAGGAGGAATTTGTTCATATCAATAACAAACTGCGCCGGGGAGACATAATTGGAGTTGAGGGCAATCCCGGGAAAACCAAGAAGGGCGAGCTGAGCATCATCCCCCAGGAGATCACGCTGCTGTCCCCCTGCTTGCACATGCTGCCTCATCTTCACTTTGGCCTCAAAGACAAGGTAAGCCCCACAGCTGATCTCGGATGCGCGCCTCCTCCTGTAGCCATCACAGAAAGCACCGGTTTCTAACCGCTCGCTGCTTTTGCTTTAGGAAACACGGTATCGTCAAAGATACTTGGACTTGATCCTGAACGACTTTGTGAGGCAGAAATTTATCGTCCGCTCTAAGATCATCACATACATAAGAAGTTTCTTGGATGAGCTGGGCTTCCTAGAGGTGACGAGGGCGAAGGGGTCTTTACCTGGAACGGCGCCGTTTTGGCTGTGCTTGTCTCTCACGGTCCCGTCTTTCCTTTACACAGCATACCCTGCCAGGGTCCGTCATGCCCGAGCAGTGTCTCTTCTACCTGTTTAGTGCTCATGGGGCAGGCTTTCTAAAGAATGCACCATCCCTGTGCTAATGATGCCACTTTCAGTGACGCTGGAGGGTCTGTAGCATTAAAAATCTCTTTAGAAGCCAGGTAGCGTGGCACCCTTTAGTCCAAGCACTTAGGAGGTATAGGCAGGCAGGTATATGCACACATGGATACTCTAAATGCACATGTATTCTCTCTACATATGGAGTGCACATGTAAATGTTTCGGCAGAGTTTTATTTTTTGGTTTAAATACAAATTGTAGTCATGCTATGTGCACTCTTAATAAACCTGCTCTTTTTTATGTGTACATTGCGTGCTGGTGCATGTGTCTGTGTGCATGTGCAAAGGATGGGGAGGATGCCCAGCGTCTTCTATAACTCTTAGCCTCTTTCTTCTTTACGACATTTATGTATGTGTAGGTTTGTACATGGGAATGCCAGTGCCTTTCGAGGCCAGAGCACTTGGGTTCTCTCTAAGAGCAGTATGTGCTTTTAACAGCTGAGCATCTCCAGCCCTCTGATGCTTCTTTAAGGATGTAGATAGTAAATACTGTAAATGCCTCCGATACTGTTCTGTTGCTGTGAAGAGACACTATGACCGAGACACTGTTTACTTGGTGGCTGGCTTATAGTTTCAGAGGGTTGGTCCAGAATCATCATGGCAAGAAGTATGCCAGCACACAAGCAGGCGGGCCTGGGGCTGAGAGCTTATATCCTGGTCCACAGGTTGCAGGCAGAAAGACTGAGAAAGAAAAGACAGTCACACAGACACTGGGCCTGGCATAGGCTTTTGAAACCTTAAAACCTCATGCCCAGTGACACATCTCCTCCAAAAAGGCCACACCTTCTCCTGATCCTTCCCAAGCAGTTTTACCAACTAGAAACCAAACATTTAAACCTATGGGGACCATCCTCTTTCAAACTACCACAGTAAATTAAGCCTAAAAGCTGCAGCATTCATTTATAGTTCTCTTACAGCCTGTCAGCACTTACAGTACTCTGTAATATAAGGAATGGAGATGCGGTTCTAATGAGTCAGATAGTCTGTTCATCTTCTTTGTTATGTGACAGGCCTAGTCTATGCTACATGCAAAGAATGCACTGTCCTCAAGGCCTCTGGTTATCTAAGAACTGTTTGTTTCTGTCTGTTTTAGATCGAAACTCCCATGATGAACATCATTCCCGGGGGAGCTGTGGCCAAGCCTTTCATCACCTATCACAATGAGCTGGACATGAACTTGTATATGAGAATTGCTCCAGAACTCTACCACAAGGTAGTCAATAGCCACACACCCTGTCTCCTTCCAGTAGAAGGAGGCTGGAAAAATGACTGGCCAGACCAGTCCAGTCTGCAGGAAGGAGCAGTGAAGTTAGATAAAGCAGCCAGGAGAAGGCTCCAGTTCTGTAGTTTGGGGGTTGTGATGTCCTTGGAAGCAGCTGAGGATTGTAGGCATCGTGTTGTACACGTGTACACACGACCCTGTTCTGGTTAAAGCTTTAACTCAATCCCAAAGCTTTAGCTGCAGTTTTCCTGGGGTTAGATCTCAGTTGTGTCTGCCTGCCTGCCTGCCTGCCTGCCTGCCTTCTTCAAACACTCTCTACAACTGCCACGGTGGCAAACACCTTTAATGGCTCACTCAGGAGGCAGAGGCAGAGGCGAGCAGATCCCTTAACTCTTACCTATACAGTGAGTTCTAGGCCAGTGAAGGCCATACAGTGAGACCCTAGCTCAAGAGAAAAGAAAGAAATCCACCACTGAACTACATCCCAGTCCTTCTCTGTTTAGTCTTTCATAAAAGAACTTTTGCTGGTCTTAAATTCTTTCTAGAAAAGTAAACTAAATCTCTTCAAATTATCCGTATAAATACCAAAGACTGATTCTTAGTTGCAGATACGTAACAAGTTAGAGCAAAATTTATTCACCTGTGTAAGAAAGCCACAATAACCTTAAAGGCCAAGGAGTCCTGCCTGGAAATGATACTGGATCATATCACTCTGTCACCTACTGGGCACAGGTCACTGCACTAGAATTTCAGTAACCTGTTTGAAAGATGGCTGCCTCTGGTTCCCTTCACCACAGTGAGTTCCGTGTAACACCTACACCTTCCTTTGGTAGCTTCCATGCTGACGTGTCACTAGTGTGTCTGGCAGGTGGAGAGGCTTTGGAGAAACTCAGACCCAACAAATAAGAAATAGCAAAGACACAGGAAGAGACTCGGGAGTCCTGCCCAGCCAAATAAAATCAGAAGCAAGTTGATGTCTAAAGATAGCAGGGCACTGGGCATTTTGAATGGAAAGCGTACCTAAGCTATGAAAAGCAGTTAGTTCCTAGGAGCCTATAGGGCTATTAACACATGACTGTGGCTGTGTGGTTTTGGTAGATGCTGGTGGTTGGTGGCATTGACCGGGTTTATGAAATTGGGCGCCAGTTCCGGAACGAAGGGATTGATTTGACTCACAATCCTGAGTTCACCACCTGTGAGTTCTACATGGCCTATGCAGACTATCATGACCTCATGGAGATCACAGAGAAGATGCTGTCAGGTGAGTCCTGCTGCCTTCAGCTCATACTCGGGTGGAAGACGGCCGTGCTGCCTGTAGAGGAGAACTTCTGTTCTCCGTCCTTGAGAGGGCTGCTTTCTTCCCAGGGATGGTGAAGAGCATTACAGGCAGTTACAAGATCACCTACCACCCAGATGGGCCGGAAGGCCAAGCCTACGAGGTCGACTTCACCCCACCCTTCCGAAGAATCAGCATGGTAGAAGAGCTTGAGAAAGCCCTAGGTGTGAAGCTGCCAGAAACCAGTCTCTTTGAAACTGAAGGTAACATACAATACTCCACCATGTGGCCTGCCTTCTTGGTCAGCTCCAGATTTATTTGGGTTAAAGCTAAAATGTCCCACCTGTTGTATTTATAGACATTTTACACAGTGATGTTCCCTGTCCTAACTCACACATTTCTGTCACAGAAACTCGGAAAATTCTTGATGATATTTGTGTTGCAAAAGCTGTTGAATGCCCCCCACCTCGGACCACAGCCAGGCTCCTTGATAAGGCAAGAGACCATACTTGTGCTCGTCCAGTGCTTACCAGCACCCTGATCCCTAGGGCATGGATCCCCCGGGAGACTCCTCCCCTGCAGCTTCGCAGGGAAGCCTTACAGAGGAACGGGAGAATTCAAACTCTGAATTGGATTGGGAAATGTAGCTCGGTGATAGAGTACTCACTTAGCAAACCAAGGCCAGGGAAGGGGTGGCTCAATCCCCATCCCCAGATCCCATTTGCCTAACTGGGCCGCCTTGTCCAGCCGCAGTGGGAGAGGATGCACCTAGCCCTGCAGAGACAGACGTGATGTGCCAAGGTTGGGGTGATCCCAGGGGACTTCCACCCTCTCAGAGGAGAGGAGGAGGGGCACTGCGGAGGAGACCAGGAGTGGGGACACAGTGATCAGGATGAAAAGTGAATAAAATAAATTAATGAGGGAAAAAGAAATATAAGCAAAAGGGAGCTTTGAAATGTAATATTTCTCTTCTGCCAAATAGTGCATATTATGTTACTCAAAACTCTGTCCTTTGAAAAAGCTACAAGGTGAACTCATCTGTATGAGTTAAAACCTTCCCTTGGGCTGGACTGTCAGTGGTGTTGAGAAGCCACGTGTAACTCTGCTCTGTTTTCCTATTAAGCTCGTTGGCGAGTTCCTCGAAGTCACATGCATCAGCCCTACCTTCATCTGTGATCACCCACAGATCATGAGTCCTTTGGCCAAATGGTAAGATACAGCTTGTCACTGCAGAAACCCTCAAGTAGGGCGTGGGCCTCTGCGGCTGTACCTACGCAGCAGGACATTTACTTAACGTGAGTCTAGGCCTAGGCTCAATCTTCACCACTGCTTATTAATAAGTATTTATTTATTGTATATGAGTCCACTGTTGCTCTCTTCAGATGCACCAGAAGAGAGCATTGGATCCTCATTACAGATGGTTGTGAGCCACCATGTGGTTGCTGGGAATTGAACTCAGGACCTCTGGAAGAACATTCAGTGCTCTTAATTGCTGAGCCGTCTCTCTGGTCCTTCAGTAGTGTTTTTGTTTTTTATTTTTATTTTTTTTTTATTTTTTTTGGTTTTTCGAGACAGGGTTTCTCTGTATAGCCCTGGCTGTCCTGGAACTCACTTTGTGGACCAGGCTGGCCTCGAACTCAGAAATCCGCCTGCCTCTGCCTCCCAAGTGCTGGAATTAAAGGCATGCGCCACCACGCCCAGCTTCAGTAGTGTTTTTAAAAAACAAAAAAAACAGAAGTTAATGGTATAAAGTGATAGAGGTTTTTTGATGTCCTGTGTTGACTTGGTGGTGGTCTTTCTGCGACATGCATTGATACAATATCTAAGATGGAAATCCTGTCAGGGCCTCTTCACATGATCTCTCTGGCAGTAGTCTGTTGTCAGCATGGTGGTTCGGTTCTCAAGGCAGGCATCCCAAAAGAACAAGCCTCAACAAGCAAATATATGCCAGACGTTTGCCAATATGTCCTTGACCAAAACAAGTGGGAGCCCAGAGTATGAGAGCAAAGCAGAAGGGCCTGGGTCCAGTCCGTCCCCGTGCCTGTCAGGAGTGCAGTCAAGTCTCTTGTCTCTCTCACCTTGGCTCTGGTACCAGAGATCAGTGCGGAAGTTGATGAGGCTTCCAGTTTTGACTTTTGAGTCAGGTATTGCATTATGAGAGCTCTGAATATTCATCCTCTGTGGTCTCGCGTCCCCAGGCACCGCTCCAAAGAGGGTCTCACGGAGCGCTTTGAGCTGTTTGTCATGAAGAAGGAGATATGCAATGCCTATACTGAGCTGAATGACCCCGTGCGGCAGAGGCAGCTGTTTGAGGAGCAGGCCAAGGTGAGTGAGTGAGTGAGACTAGCATCTGCTTACCCTCACACCAGGAAGCACCGCCCTTAACCCTGTGTTGCTGGACACTTTCTTGGTGTTTTACCTAAGCCAGGGAAGCTTCCCAACTTTTGTATTGTAGCATGTGTGTGTGTGTGTGTGTGCGTGTGCGTGTGCGTGTGCGTGTGCGTGTGCGTGTGTGTGTGTGTGTGTGCGCGCGCGCACGCAAGTGTGCATTTGCAATCAAACTTGAATCCTTTGGAAGAGCATCTCTTACCGCTGAGCCAACTCTCCAGCTCCATAAAGAGGCTTTGCAGGAGGAAGTCCCATTCAAATAGAGCTGCTCTTTTTGTTTTTGAGACAGTCTGGGGTAGCCAAGGCCACACTGAATCCTTGACCCTCTTGTCTCTGCCTCTGAGGGCTGGGGATACAGGGCTGCATACCACAGCCACTCACACTGGCTTTTATTATACAACACATATAGTGAGTTGAAGATTGCCTATATTTCGACACCTCAAAAGTACATTTAACAAGGACATTCATTCATTCATTCATTCATTTATTTATTTATTTTGTTTTTTCGAGACAGGGTTTCTCTGTGTAGCCCTGGCTGTCCTAGAACTCACTCTGTAGACCAGGCTGGCCTTGAACTCAGAAATCCGCCTGCCTCTGCCTCCCAAGTGCTGGGATTAAAGGCGTGCGCCACCACTGCCTGGCTAGGCATACCTTTTCTTAGACTATAGCTTTCCCCTTTTTTGGAAGGGGGCAGGTATTGTTTTGTTTCACTTTGTGTCTTGAAACAGAATGTCTATGTAGTCCCGGCTACCTCTGCCATGGTGGCTGATTTCAGGAACTAGAGAAAGATGCTTTAGTTCCATACTGTAGTAGCTGTATGGAGTCTCAAATCCCCAAGCAGATTTAAGAAGACAGAGACTGTCTTTTTAAAAATTACTGTACATTATTTGTATAAAATAATGAGGGCTGCCTGGCTCCCTTAACTTTTGTGACAAGATCTCACTGTTCAGGCTTGGTTGGCCTAGAGTTAGTTATTTAAACCAGGCTATCCTACAGCTCTTGGCAATCCTTTGTCTCAGCCCTCCTAGTAATTTGAACTACAGATATGTACCATCACATTCTACTTAAAATGGGTTTCATCCTGAGGTCTCTGGAAATCATTTTCCAGCAAGTTCATCAGAAATTGTCCTGGGCACCTCTGGTGCCCCTTCTGAAAGTTAGAGTCTGTTCATATGGACACTGAGATTGCCTAGAACTGTGGGTTGAGCCCTTTTTGGTCTCATATCAGACATGTACATTATGATTCATAACATCAAAATAACAGTTATGAAGAAACGCTGGAACCGTTTTGTGGTTGGGTCACGGCATTAGGAAGGGTGAGGACCGCTGACTAGATCCCAGACTAGATGATTTGGATCCTTTTGAACATTTCACTCTTATTTTCTCTAGGCCAAGGCTGCCGGTGATGACGAGGCCATGTTCATAGACGAGAACTTCTGTACTGCCCTGGAATACGGGCTGCCTCCCACAGCGGGCTGGGGCATGGGCATTGATCGGCTCACCATGTTTCTCACCGATTCCAACAATATCAAGGTATGTACGCAGGGGCCGCCCAGCTCCTGCTTCCCCAGACTCCACTGTGCTGGGGACAGCGTAGAGGACCTGGGAAAGAAAGCAGAGGCTCAAGAGGTTCCACTTTACGGGAGGAGACTGGCGAGCGTGTGGCTCTGCGGGATTTTAGTCTTTCCTGCTTGAGACAGGAGGGGGTACTAATGGTTTGCTTTTCTTCAGTGTCCAGGGAAACGCTGAGCCCTCACTACATGGTTTGCCTTAAATCAGTCCGTTCTGTGAGGTGTGAAGACGGGTTTTACTGGTGTTGTTACTTGTTGTGAGACAGGATCTCATGTAGCCTGGGCTCTCTTGGAAGGCCATCAGTAGTTTATAGTGACTTTGATATAACTCATATTCCTGCCTCTACCTCCAGAACACAGGGATTATGTTGGTGGAGGCCTAGGAGGAAATTCACTTTTGGTTTGTTTTGTTTTGGTTTGTTTTTTTTTTGTTTGTTTGTTTTTCCACATAGGGTTTCTCTTTGTAGCCCTGGCTGCTCTGGAACTTACTCTGTAGACCAAGCTGACTTCGAAATGCGAGATCCCCCTGCTTCTGCCTTCTGATTGCTGGGATTAAAGGCGTGCGCCATCACCACTCAGCTGAGGGTCACTTGTAAAACAAAAAAATACATGTGGCTCATTTACACCAAAAGCATCCCTTGTGCTTGCAGAGGCCAGAAGAGATGTCAGATCCCCTAAAACAAGCTACACATGGCTATGAGCCACCATGTATCTGCTGGGAACCACATCTCGGCCCTCTGCAAGAACAAGTGCTCTTAATGGCTGAGCCATCTCTAGCACCGGGAACTCAATTTTACGTTCTTTTGGCATGGGACCCTAGCAGGTTCTGTGTCCTTGTCTGGATGCGTACTTCTAGATTTTGTAACATCAGGCAACAGCAAAAGTAGGATAGTGGGGAGAAAAATCCATAGTGCCCTGTTATTGAAAGGCGGGGTCTTACTACATAGTCTGGTTGTCCTGGAACTTAACCATATGGAGACCAGGCTGGCCTTGAAGTCGGGTCGCAGAGGTCTGCCTGCCCCCGCCTCCTGAGTTCCACTGAGCCCGGCTCCTGGTGCTTCTGAACCTCGGCAGATGCTCTGCTCTTCTCAGGAAGTGCTTCTCTTTCCTCTTCTCTAGGAAGTACTTCTGTTTCCTGCCATGAAGCCAGAGGACAAGAAGGAAACTGCAGCGACCACTGAAACCCCAGAGAGCACAGAGGCCAGCCCCTCTGTCTAGAAGGCACATGCAACTATGGTGTCTGCATCTCAGCAGATCTGGTCTGAGGGAGCGATTCCTGTGTGGCGCCGTCCATCTGGCCACTGCAGTCCAACCTCCACAAGAGAGAAGAACTAAAGAAGTTCTTTTTATTCCTCGTTACCAAATAAATCATTTCTCTCTTTACCCATGCAGTGTTACTTTTTCTCCCCCGGGCTGCTGGTCTGATGAGTGGTCTAATTAGAGCTCTGTCATTGTATTCTTTTTAAGATTTATTTTTATTATCAATTGTGTGTGTGTGTGTGTGTGTGTGTGTGTGCATTTAGAGTGCAGGTGCCCTGAGGCCAGAGATGTTGGGTCCCTTAGAGCCAGAGTTACAGGCACTGTAAGCTGCCCAGCACGGAGGCTGAAAAACGAAGGTCAGCCCCATGGGAGCAGGGTGTGCTCTTAACTCCTAAGCCAACTTCTCGGCCCCACCTGCAGTCAGAATCTCTAATAAATGTATATTAATGTCTGTCTATTCAGTATGAGCCATTGTGCTGAAATACTGGAAACAACCAGAGAACAAAAGTCAAGTCACTTCTTCCATAAAAATCCCTTTTATTTTCTTTAGGGCTTGAGTGCAGAGTTGAGGGAGAACCAGACCAGATCCAGTGCAGGTTCCTTTTGGCTGGAGGCAGACTTAGACTGCAGTACAGGAGACATGGCTCAGTGCTGCAAGGGATTGATGCTCTTACAGAGGACCAGGCTTCAGTACCCAGCACCCGTGTGTCAGGCAGCTTGCAACCGTGATCCAGTTCCCAATACCCTTTTCTAGCTGCCTTGGGCATTTGCATGCACATATGTGCACAAATTGACAATTGATACAGGCACACGCACATAAATCTTTTAAAATATATACATGCATATATGTCCATAAGACTGTATTTGAAGAGCCGGGCAGTGGTGGCTCATGCCTTTAATCCCAGCACTCCGGAGGCAGAGGCAGGTGGATTTCTGAGTTCGAGGCCAGCCTGGTCTACAGAGTAAGTTCCAGGACAGCCAGGGCTACACAGAGAAACCCTGTCTCGAAAAAAAAAAAAAAAAAAAAAGAAACGATTTGAAGAATAACAATGGGTTATGAGAGAAATGAGTGAGGGCCAGGTCATCCAAGCCCATGACTGAGGTGAGAAACTGTCAGAGGATCTGCTTATAGTTCTGTTCAAAATTTTGATGAGATGCGAGCTAAGTCGGTCTTTGCTGCGGAGGCGGCTTCCTCCCCTTTGCACCGTTCCCACAGACTACAAAGACCAGCGTGCTTTGCGGGCAGAGCTTGACCGGAGCGGCCCTCTAGGGCGTCACTTCCGCTGCGCAACCTGGTTAAACGAGCGTGGCGGTAGAGGGGCATCGCGTGGAGGTTGCGGCGCGTGGATAATAGGGTGTGAGGGACTCCGGATCGGCGTCTCGGGGTTAGCTCTACACAGTTGGCCGAGGGGAGGGCGGTGGGGGGAGACTGTGAGGACCTGTGTCCACTGCTCCCACGGGGAGGGGTCTCAGCCCTGCTAGGCTCTCCAGCCCTGCGGTAGGAAGGGTGGGAAAAGAAGTGTTTGTTTGTTTTTTCAACCTTTGCACTGTTATTTTTAGCCAAAGCAATACCTGTTGTGAGCTGCTTCGTATGAAGGAGCCCTGGGGTTGTAGAGATGAATTACAGCGGACCCAAAATATCGAAACGTTCGACAACTGCGTGAATGACGTGATGTAGTTTGGACCGCTTCGTCCCCTTGTTTTGTAGTTCTAATGTGTACCTCGAATTTAATGGCAGATGGCTACCTTCATAAAATAAACTTCTGTGATGCCTATCAGGAACTAACAGGATTCTGGGATTCCTTCTAGAAATACAAGACTTCTCTGCGTTAGACTTGAAAGTTACAATCTCTGTCAGCCCCTGCCAGAATAGTCATTACCATTTACTGCAAAATGTGCCTGCATTTTGCAGAAGTCTTAGAAATACCTTGCCAAAACATCGCATCAGAGCTCAGAAAAAAAACAAACTAACAAAAAAAACAATTCTGTTGTTTATTCTACAAATGCTCTGCCATCTCTAGCCATCGCGTGAGCTCATCTACGGAGCTTTTTATATAATCGACTGAAGTCGAGCTATATCCAGTGAGCGCTAACAGCCAAGAGTGAGAGAATTTCTTCTGCCAACTGTAGGCCTCTTTCAGATCTGATCTGCATAATGTTCTGTTAGGTTGTATGGAAGTGGCTTGGTGTGCCCGTTACATTGCTTCTCTTCTGCCACCAATACAAATTTCCCAGATCACCAAATGTTGTATCTTCTGAATGCTAATCACAGTATATAGACATTTGCCTTTTTAAGTATTTATAAGAGATGTTAAATACTAGCTAGGTGGCACGTGCCTTTAATCCTAGCACAAAGGAGGCAGAGGCAGGTGATCTCTGTGCGTTCCAGGGCACCCAGGTCTACAGAGCAAGTCCTAGGACAGCCAGGACTGTTACACAGAAAAGCCCTGTCTAGAAAAAAAAATGTTAAATACTATTAGTCATGTTTTAACAGATGTGAAAACTAATTACCCAGGAATCACACAGTTCATCTGTATTAAAACTGAGATTGAAACCTAGAAAGTATAACTCCATGCCCACACCCTTAAACACAGCTGCTGTGAGAGCTTTCAGTGAGAGACTTTGGAAATTTGCTGGAGTGAGGTAGATTAGAAACGGAGGAAAAGAACATTTGTCTCAAAAGAAACCTTGTAAGGTGCTAACATGCCCAAAGCAAGCTGAAATCTGAGAGGACAGTGTAAAACATAGAATGGCCACATTCATTAACTTATCATTTGTGTTGATCTTGAAGAAATAGCTTGTCTTCTGGGCTTCACTCTTTTTTTGTTGTTTTTTGTTTTGTTTTGTTTGTTGAGACAGGGTTTCTCTGTGTAGCCCTGGCTGTCCTGGAACTCACTTTGTAGACCAGGCTGGCCTCGAACTCAGAAATCCACCTGCCTCTGCCTCCCCAGTGCTGGGATTAAAGGCGTGCACCACCACGCCCGGCCCCTGGGCTTCACTCTTCATTAAAGATGGGAAGGGAGGGAGGTTAATAAGAAAAAAAAAAAAAAAAAACAACCTTAGTCTGAGCACCGTGGGGCTTCACTAGAGATGGCTGGAGTGTTGGAGTGAGGTTCTATCTTACTACGCTGTTTCTCCTTTCTGTTCTGATAGATTTGGCTTTCTATAGTGGCCTCAGCTCCAGCTCCACCTATGTGGACCGCGGATGAGATCGCTCAGCTGTGCTATGCACACTATAACGTCAGACTGCCCAAGCAGGGGAAGCCTGAGCCAAATCGTGAGTGGACCTTGCTGGCAGCTGTGGTGAAGATTCAGGCTTCAGCTAACCAAGCTTGTGACATCCCTGAGAAGGAAGTGCAAGGTGAGAGCCCCTTTCTTTCTCCCTGTCAGCAACCATTGCAACTTACTGGGTTATGGGAACTATGTTAGGTGTTTTCCCCATTTTGCCCACCAGGTGGCGCAGTACTTCTGGTGGCGACAAACCACCCCAAGGGAACTGCAGTCCCGTTGACTCCATCTGTGAGAATCCTCCAGAGAACGGAGGAATGTGGACTTATTAAACCGAAACACTAGGAAGTGTTCAGCCTCTGAGAGTCCACTCGCTTAATTAATGCTTTGTTTGTTTTGTTTTGTTTTTTCCTCTCAGTGACAAAGGAAGTTGTCTCAATGGGAACAGGAACAAAATGCATAGGCCAGTCCAAGATGCGAGAGAGCGGTAAGCAAAGACTGGGCTCTAAACAGTAGTCTCTGTGCTAAGTCCATACTGACCTTGTCAAGGAAATGGGGCCATGCTGCTTAGAGTGGCTGACCCTTCATTCACCACTGACTGTCCTCAGGATCCGAAGACCGTTCTTTGGCTTCGTTTTGTTGTTGTTGTTTTTTTGCGACAGGGATTCTCTGTGTAGCCCTGGCTGTCCTGGAACTCTATAGACCAGGCTGGCCTCGAACCCACGGAGATCATCCGCCTGCCTCTGCTTCCCTAGCACTGGAATTAAAGGTATGCACCGCCACCCAGCTGACCATTCATTTTCTTAAAAAATGAGAATCCAGAGCTGAACATGAACATGGTGGTGCATCCCTGTCAACCCCACACTAGACGCTGTGGCAAAGACGTTCAAGACCAGCATAGTAAATTCTCTGCCTCAAGAGAAAAGAAGGAAAAGAAATCCAAATCGGGGCGGAAATCCCCAGGCTTGTGCTTCTGAAAGGCAGTCAGCGCTCTCAGGTTTGAACCAAAGGTTCCTGAGTTCAGTCATCCCACGCTACATCTGGAAGGCAGTCGGGCTTAGTAGGGAGAAGGGGCAGCCTTGGAGCTTCGGAAGCCGGCAAGCAACCATGAACAGGCCTTCGGCATCAGCAAGAATGCTGACGTCCCTTCCGTCCTCCTAGCCGTCACTCCTGTATTCCAGGACAGTGTCACGTCCGCTGTGGAAATGTGTCACCGTGAGCATGACTATGATGCCGTGGTATAAGAGATCTCCATCCCTGAGTTGCAGACGCAAGATTTCTGTAACCGGGTGGCACAAGCCTGTAATCTCAGTGGCTTAGGAAGCTGAGGCAGGGGGAGGATCTAAATTTCAAGGCCTGTTTGGGCCACAGGTGGAGTTGAAGAAGAACTTAACCAGCTTAGTGAAACCCCCAAGTCACAAAAATAAATAAATAGAGTAAGTGTCAGGGTTGGTGGTGCATGGTTGTAAGCCCAGCACTTGGGAAGCCAAGACTGGTGGATTTCTATGGCGTTCTGATGAGCTCCAGGCCAGCTAGAGCTTCAAGGTGAGACCCTGCCTGTCACCGAGCCTCAAGGTAAGCTTGATTCCCTGAGCCCACACGGTAGAAGAAGGAGGCTTTGAATCGTCCGCTGATGTCACCATGCATCTTGTGTCACATGCACACACACCATGGCACATATATACAAAATAAATAAAAGTACAATAAGATAGATATCTTTTAAAAATTGAGAGAATCTGGGGCAGTAGCTCAGGGGCAGTGCACTTGCCTGGCTGCGTAAGACCCTAGATTCAATCTTGAAGCACTTAAAAAATCATTTCTCTAAATCAGTGGTTCTCGACTAGAGGTACTTTGTTTTGCTTATACTTAGTATTTTGAGATAAGATCTTACTATATAGGCCAGGCGTATCTATAAAATGCTATGTCATTCAGACTGGCCTGGAACTCATGGTGTTCCTGCCTAAACCTTGGGTTACATATACTACTGTGGACCTGGCAGTCACTGGCAATTTTGTATTCAAGGTGTCTTTGGCATTGTCCAGAGTATTTTGGTCATCATCACATGGGCAGGGGTATTCTTGACATCTTGTGGCTAAACGATTTTGTATATTTTTGCTGGCTTGTTTGTTTGTTTGAGACAAAGTCTCTCTGTGTCGCCCTGGCAGGCCTAGAACTCCCTGTATAAACCAGGCTGACCTCACACTCACAGAGATCCACCAGCCTCTGCCTCTCAAATGCTAGGATTAAAGACATGCCCCACCACGCCCACTTCTTCCTATATCCTGTAGGCTTTCCCCCTATCCAAAGTGTCTTATGGTCCCATATATTGAGAAACACAAGCTCAGTGCCCTCCAAGGGTAACATGGTCATCCTGAGTGCTGGCGTGGGGGCCTGCTGGATGTTCTTCCAGGCTCTCGATGCCACGTCTTCATTACAATATATGTCCTGTCTTTGCCACAGGGGACATCCTCAATGACAGCCATGCTGAGATCATAGCCAGAAGGAGTTTCCAGAGGTAAAGCTACACTCCCCAAATAGTCTCGGTCTTGGAACGGGGTTTGCATTTCTAGGAAGCTGGCGCTAATGCAGATCATGTCTCGCAGAACTACCAGGGCATAAGTTAGTGGCTCTCTAGCCTGCATAAGCCTCAGAATCACCTGCTAAACCCAGGTTTCTGGGCCGGGGCATAAGCTTAGTGATGGGGCGCTTGCCTGGCACTGGGTTCAAACCCAGCACAGGGGTGGGAGTGGAGAAAATGACCAGCCTTCTCAGACTCTGACCTCAGCAGGTCAGGGTGAAGCCTGAGAGCTTCCAACCTTCTCAACGGTCTCATTTCTATCATTCCCATAAGGCCAGGTCACGACCAGTCTCATTCTATTTAGCCCTCTCCTGCAGTTATCCAACCTGAGAGCTCTCTTTACCACAGAAGTGTGCTGTTTATCCTTTTTCTCCATTTAACTGATTTTCCAGCGCAAGGGGATCAAGCCAAGGGGTATCTGTCGCATTCGCTAGGCCCTCAGCATGTAAGGTCCCCTGAGCTACGTCACCAGCCTACCGGTTCATTCTGGTATCTTGTGCCTCTCAGATACCTTCTCCATCAGCTCCATTTGGCAGCCGTCCTGAAAGAGGATAGCATCTTTGTTCCAGGGACCCAAAGAGGACTGTGGAGGCTCAGACCTGACCTGTCGTTTGTGTTTTTCTCTAGCCACACACCCTGTAAGTATACTCAAACCTTGGGAGTATTGTTCTGTTGCCTGCTTCCCAGTGCTTGTCTCCCTCACAGAGATGTTTCTCCAAAGGTAATTCTGGCTAAAAACAGCTAAAACTAATGGCAGCGACTATTTATATACACAGTCACATTGCTTCTGGGGAAAGCAAAGGGCAGATGTAGGGCAGTGTAGAGTCTTACACTGTTAGTTCTCAAAGTCAGGGGTGGGCATCTTCAAACTTAACCCCTACAAAGTACAGTAGAGGGCTGGTGAGATGGCTCAGTGGGTAAGAGCACCCGACTGCTCTTCCGAAGGTCCGGAGTTCAAATCCCAGCAACCACATGGTGGCTCACAACCATCCTTAACGAGATCTGACTCCCTCTTCTGGAGTGTCTGAAGACAGCGACAGTGTACTTACATATAACCAATAAATAAATCTTTAAAAAAAAAAAAAGTACAGTAGAATTATTAGGGGCTCAAAAAGCACAAAGTCTTACTGCAGTAACTAATCTTAAAGCCCATTTCATTCATTCATCTATTCATTGAACAAGTATATATTTCTTTCTCTCTCTCGCTCTCTCTCTTTTTTTTTTTTTTTTTTTTTTTGGTTTTTCGAGACAGGGTTTCTCTGTGTAGCCCTGGCTGTCCTGGAACTCACTTTGTAGACCAGGCTGGCCTCGAAGTCAGAAAATCGCCTGCCTCTGCCTCCCAAGTGCTGGGATTAAAGGCGAGCGCCACCACCACCTGACATTTTTTGAGACTTTTTAAATTATATATTTCGAGAGAAAAAGAGACTGTGCGTGTATGTTGTATATACACATATATACATGTGCTGCTGTATATACACAGAGACAGACAGACAACTTGTAGTTACTCGTTCTCTGCTCCCACCAGGTGGGCTCTGGAGATGGAACTCAGTTCATTAGGCTTGGCAGCAACGAGCAACCCTTACATACTGAGCCCTCTCACTTACATACTTACATACTTACATACTGAGCCCTCTCACATACTTACACACTTGCATATGTACATACTTACACACTCACACACATACTTACATACTGAGCCCTCTCACACACTTACATACTTATATACTGAGCCCTCTCACTTACACACTTACACACACACTTACTTACATACTGAGCCCTCTCACTTACACACTTACACACATACTTACATACTGAGCCCTCTCACACATTTATACACATACTGAGCCCTCTCACTTACATACTTACACACTGACATACTTACATACTGAGCCCTCTCACTTACATACTTACATCCTGAGCCCTCTCACATACTTACACACTTACATACTGAGCCCTCTCACTTACACACTTACACACATACTTACATACTGAGCCCTCTCACACATTTATACACATACTGAGCCCTCTCACTTACATACTTACACACACTTACATACTGAGCCCTCTCACTGGTGTGACACAGGTTTTTGCTAAGTCGTCCTGGCTGGCCTTGGGACCTAGTATACATGCCGAACCAGAAACTCTGAGCCATCTTTCTGCCTCAGTCTCCCAAGTGTAGGGAATTTAGGCATGTTCCGCACACTGGGGATGTTTGTATTTGTAGCCCAGTCCTGCTATTAGTCCGCCTTGCCTGCACCTCCCGAGGTTACAGAGGTGAGCCACCGGTCCTGTCGTGAACCGATGTTCTCTAACACTGGACACAATAGGGACACTGAGTATCAAGCAATGAAGAAGACTCAGTGCTTGCTTAGCCTGAGTAAAGCCCTGGGGGGTTTATCCAGGATGTCAGCCTCCTGAGGGACTTCCCAGACCAGGGGACTCAGGCCGTGCTGCTCTGCGGGTGTCTGTGCAAAGCAAGAAAACTCAAGAGTGGGTAGTAGTGTGGTAGGTAATTCAAGTGTAAAGGGTCTCAGAATCTTGTTTTAAGGTGAGAGTATGGTGATCTGGGGAGGGCAGCGGTCACTAAGGCGATGGAGACAGTTGAGTAAGTGTAAGCCGGCTTCAGGAGGACAGTGACTGACCTCGTGATTGCTTAGGAAGGATGAAGGCAGAGATGACGTCCAGGTTCTCCTCAGGGCTCTGGGGGAATGATGACTGTGTGCTGAGAAGTGGGAGGAAGAACAGCTGGGGGGTGGTTGTGGGGGTGGGGGTTAGGTTCTTTCTTCCTTTTGTTAATTGTGATAATTGGATTTTGTTTTGCTTTTTAAGATCTTAAGTAAGAAGTTGGCAGTCCTCTGTTGATCTTAAGGCCTCTGGGAATTGTTTTGCTGGAAAAAATTCTTCAACCACTGACACAACTCCCTCTGTTCATGAGTAACCTTACAATGTGGTGCGCCTTGCACAGTGTGGCACTCCCCCGCCCGTGGCTTATCTGTAGGAAGGGAGCACGCTGCCTACAAGTGCGACTCTGGCCCCCCTGACATTTACTTCTCATTACTAGGGAATACCGTGGGTCTCGGTTAGCTACTTTCCACGCTTGCCTTTGTGTTTTATTGGTGTGAGTCAGCCTCCCGCACTCAGGCATCTGTCGAGATCACATCTCTGAGCCTACAGAGTAGGAGGTGGGCCCCAGTGGATTCTCCAAAGTTTCTGTCACCTTGTAAGGTCTCTGGAAGTCAGCCAGCCAGGCGGCCTGTCCTGCGACATTTCTCCTTCTCTGTCCCTCTTTCCTTTGCCACTCTGTGGTTATAAAGACTACAAGTACGCTTTGCACACTGGGAAGGCAGCACACATTGGGCTGGTGTTTGAAGAAAGAGCTTCCTCTCAAGGGAGTGCTGCGCTTTCCCCTGACCTCAGGTTTGCTTTGGTTTCTGTGGGCACAGAAGAGATGAGGACTCTGTAAAACAGCACAGGGAGACACCGGCGCTTTCAGAAACACTGGTGTGGACTGGACCTTGTAGCTTATTTTGGGTCTTTTCTGTGAGACTATACATCATAAAATCCCCAAGATGAGGATATTTTGATTAATGTTTGTCGAATTTACTCAGCCATGAAATAAGCCATTACTGTTTTCCAAGGCATCTTACAGGCTCTCAGGCCACAAGTGCCCTTGGGATACCTTGCTCATTGTAAATCAGTAGTTGTCAGGCTAGGGGCTGGAACTCGGTAAAGTGCTTACCATGAGGCCAGTACGAGTTACAGAAGGCCTTATCTCAAAAGAGAAGACAAACAAAAGTCTCATGAGTGTAGACACTGAGAGACTCTGGTCTAAAGCAGGGCTTCTAAACTTCCTTGTGGTAGAAATTCCTTGCAATGTTTGTTTCAGTGGTCAGTTTTCCAGTTCTCTCATGAGAAGTTGTAACCTGCGGGGTCTAGGAAGGAGCTTCCTGCAGACCTGAGATTGATGTGGGCTTGAATGCCTGCACCTTGCTGTCCGACACGTGTTTGTTTATATGTTATATACTGTTAACTTTTACAGATACATTTCCTTATTGTTGCTTACGTTATGATTATGTGGGTGTTTATGTGTACCACCTACATACAAGTACCAGCAGACCCTCTGACACTGGGATTACAGGTTATGAACCGCCTGATGTGGGTGCTAGGAACCGAACCTTGGCCCATGGAAGGACAGCAAGCCCTCTTAACCACTGAGCACCCCTCTCCAGCCCGAGTGTTACTGAGGAAAGAAGACTGTCCATGGAGGTCTCCGTGTTTGCCATCAGCCATTCCGTCCGAGTTTAAATCTCTAGAACCTGCACAAAGCCAGACACACTAGGCCATACCTATAATCCCAGCACTCCTATGACAAAATGGATTTCTGGCGTATGCAGCAGGGAACAGGATCCTGTCTCAAACAAAGAGGAGGGTGGGGACTGGCACTGGCAGTTGTCCTTTGACCTCCACACATGTGCCATGCCATGTGCACACCTGCATATGAGCATGCGGTTTGGGGTTTTTATTTATTCTTTTCCTTTTTTTTAATGTTGGTTGCAATCAAGACCTGGCCATATGCCCCTTAGGCCTATGCTTTACCAAGGCTTATCGCCTGTCTCCCTCTTAATTCATCTGGGCTCAGCAGGGAAAACACATTGCCTTGTTTTAAGGCCATGAGTCTTTAAGCTTGCATCAGAATGGCCTACTCAGCTTATTAAACAGACTTCTGGGTCCCACCTTCAGAGTTTCTGGTTCAGCATGTATATTAGGTCCCAAGGTCCCAATAATTTGCTCTACACGCACGCGTGCGCGTGTGCACACACACACACACAGACAGAACACAAACTTGGGATCTCCAGTATGCCAGGCAATCCTCTGCCACCGAGCTGTCTCTCCAGCCTCACAGTTTGCATTTCTAACTCATAAGGCACATTGCTGTCACTGGTCGGGGGGACTCATTCTGAGAATTACTGGTTCAGGGGCTCCTTCTTGTGCAGGTGGGGATGCCTCCATCATCCCGATGCTCGAGTTTGAAGAACAGCCTTGCTGTCCTGTCATCAGAAGTTGGGCCAACAACTCACCTGTACAAGAGACTGAGAATCTAGAGGATTCTAAAGATAAAAGGAACTGTGAAGATCCCGCCAGTCCTGTAGCCAAGAAGATGAGGCTGGGAACACCTGCCAGGTCACTCTCCAATTGTGTAGCTCACCATGGGACCCAGGAAAGTGGTCCAGTCAAACCAGATGTCAGCAGCTCTGATCTCACCAAGGAGGAACCAGATGCTGCCAATGGAATAGCTTCAGGTAGCTTCAGAGTGGTGGATGTGTACAGGACGGGAGCCAAGTGTGTTCCTGGAGAAACTGGAGACTTGAGAGAGCCAGGTGCTGCCTACCACCAGGTGGGGCTACTTCGTGTAAAACCTGGCAGGGGAGACAGGACATGCTCCATGTCCTGCAGTGACAAGATGGCAAGGTGGAATGTCCTCGGATGCCAGGGCGCACTGCTGATGCACTTCCTGGAGAAGCCTATCTACCTGTCAGCTGTGGTCATCGGGAAGTGCCCGTACAGCCAGGAAGCCATGAGGAGAGCATTGACTGGCAGGTGAGAGGAGTGGGGGAGGGCAGCAGAGGAGGAGCGAGAAGCCAGCAGTCTGCACCCATAGACTCTTCAGTTTCCCATCTTGTCACTTTTTGTAAAGAAATAATTAAGACTGTGTAAGTCTTAGGTTTGCATTATATGCACAGTAACTTAAAGGGAAAGGAAAGAAAAAAGAAATGTTCTACAGTTGAAAATTAAGTGAGGGTTTTTTTTTTTTTTTTTTTTGGTTAAAAATAGTGTTGATAAATATTTAATGTAAAAGATGTTTGTGAGGCCTAAAGAGCAATTTAGAAGATGAAGTAAGCTCTGTCTTGTCCTAAAATATGCCAGTACGGAAAGCTGTAGGAGGCTGCTCGTCGGTAATCACCTCTGAGTCATGGTGGTACGGGCGCTTCTCTTCTTTGTTAAGGCTGTACATTATCGGCTTTCTTCTGTGTACTTCCGCAGTAAGCAGAGTAATGGCCAGGGCTGGGGCATGCATCTCAGTTGGAAGAGCGCTTGCCTAATTTCAATGGAAAGCTCTAGGTTGGATCTCAGCACAACATAAAACTGGGCATGATGGTGACAGTGGAGACATAGACTTCTAGTCTTAGCATTTGCGGGGTGGGGTGGGGGGGTGGGGGGTGGAGAGGAAGATCAGAAGTTCAAAGTTACCCTTAGCTCTATAGATAAGAGTTTGAGGCGCCAGCCTAGGCTACATGAGATCCAGTCTCAAAAAGAAAGGGAAAAAAAGCATGCAAACAAACAAGAAACAATTTTTAAAAACTAAATATTAGTTTTTATCCCTACAGTGACAATATTGGGATTTTGGGTTCTTTTTAAAACTCAGAAAAAACACATTCTAAGACTGTGCTTTCATTTTAATCCCAGGTGTGGGCTATGGGGCTGCTTAGGACTGTCTGAATCGCGCTCTAGCAGAGACATGGTTTTGCCAGCTGCAGATAGTTTCTTCCATTGTGTGATATTTGGAATTCTGGGAACTTTTCAGAGAGTATATAAATGCTAGGGCCTCAAGAGGCAAGGTTGGTGGTCGGTGGTCATCTAGGGGGTTGGTTGCAGTTTGCTAGTTGTGCTCAAAGAAGAAACAAAAGAAAAAAAATTAGATTCAAAGATCTCTCTCCCCATCTATTCTTCTTTCCCTCCTATCCAGTGATAACATTTAGGCGAGGCGACATACGTCTTTAGTCCCAGTGCTCAAGGAGGCAGAGGCATTTGGACCTTCGTGAGCTTCGAGGCCAGCCTAGTTTACGTAGTGAGTTCCAGGACAGCCAGTATACATCTGAGACCCTGTCTTAAAAAGCATACAAACAGAGCTTGGAGAGATGGCTCATCAGTTAAGAGCACTGAATGCTTTTCCAGAGGTCCTGGATTCAATTCCCAGCAACCACAGGTGGCTTGTAACCATCTGTAATGGGATCTAATGCCTTCTTCTGGTGTGACTGAGGACAGCGACAGAGTTCTCATATACATAAAATAAATAAATAAATCTTTAAGAAAGTAAGCAAACAAAAAAGCATTGTGCATTTAAACAAGCAGTACTGTTCTCTGTTAGAAAGGACTTGAAGTTACATTAAGTTCAAGGCTAACCTGGCTATGTGAGATCCAGTCTCAAAAAAAAAAAAAGACTAGTTAGTGTTCAGATACATGCTACAGCATCCATGTGAGTGAGCCATTAAGTATCAAGCTAAGTGAAGTAACACACACGTTTGACTCCGTTGCTGTGAAATAACCACAAAAGGCGAGTCGTTCCTGGCACTGGAAAGGGCATGGAGTGTGGTGTTGGCTGCTAATAGTTGTAAAGTTTCTGAGATCTGAAGTTCCCATCTGTGCACTGGATTTGCGTCATGTGAGCACCTGGCTTGTTCAGAAGAGGAAAAATACAACTTTTATAGTGTAGGGTTATTTTAGTTTGGGTTGTTTGAAGGATTTCCTAGAAAGCCTGTGTGAACAAGGTGTAGTTTAAGTTTCTCAAAATGAGAGTAAAATTTTAGATTTCTGACCCCCACCGATGGGCATTAACTTCGTTTGTAGCTATGCCTCAGACCGGTAGGATGGGATCTTTTAAGCCATAAAATTCTTGCTGGGGATGGGGGTGCGTTGCTCAGTTGGTAAACTGCTTGCTGGCAGGCATAAGTAAGGCTCTCTGGTTGATCCTCAGCACCTCATAAAACAGGGTAAGCTATAGTGCACACCTGTAACCCCGCACTCACGAGGCAGAGGCAAGAGGATCAGAATTTCAGGGTCATCCTCTGCCGGAATTCAGGTTCGTGACCATCCTAGGCCACCCGGGAGCCTCTCTCCAATAAATAAATAATAAATTTAAAAGCTTCTTTTGTTGTTGTTTGGTTTTTGTGTTTTGCTTTTGGTTTGTTTGCTTGCTTGCTTTTTGTTTTTGTTTTTTTATTTTATTTTTTTGAGACCAGGTCTTTCTATAGCCCTGGCTGTCTTGGAACTTGCTCTGGAGACCAGGCTGGCCTCCAACTCACAGAGATCCACCTGCCTCCTGAGTGCTGGAATTAAATGTGTATGCCACCACCGCCTCATTTATTTTAAAGTTCTCACTGTGGGAAATCTGACATGGCTCACTTGTCCCTCCTCAGCAAGTAAAACAAACTCACCCAGCTCCTGGGCCCTGTGGTTCTCGGAAGGCTTGGACACTGAGCTCTGAGAGCCTTTTCTCTAGGTCCAGCTAAACTGAGTGCATTTTCCTTTGAACTTAGGTGTGAGGAAACCTTGGTTTTACCCAGAGGCTTTGGAGTTCAAGAACTGGAAATACAGCAGTCGGGTTTACTGTTTGAACAGAGCCGCTGTGCGGTGCACAGGAAAAGAGGTGACAGTCCAGGCCGACTCGTCCCCTGTGGGGCAGGTAAGGGATCCCGGTTGGCTTGTTTACCCTGGAGCATCACAGACTGCCCTAGACGGGTCAGCATCATGAAGCCTCGGAGGACAGTGGGAACCCCAACTGGTCAGCATCACGAAGCCTAGGACAGTGGGAACCCCAGTGTGTTCCTTGGAAGATGCCCTGTGAGGTCCTGACCAGGTCACTTACCCTGTCTTGGCCTACTTTATTTTTAGATTAGAATATTGCTTATCATGGCTATTATGAGAATTAAGAAATTCTGTTTAAGCCGGGCGTGGTGGTGCACACTTTTAATCCCAGCACTCGGGAGGCAGAGGCAGGTGGATTTCTGAGTTCAAGGCCAGCCTGGTCTACAAAGTGAGTTACAGGACAGCCAGGGCTATACAGAGAAACCCTGGCTTGAAAACAAACAAACAAACAAACAAACAAAAAGAAATTATGTTTAAATATTATAAATATGCATATATATATTATAATTTATAATTCTGTACCTAGCATATAATAAATTTTCAAAGAAATTGTAAGCTAGGAACTTATAAGGGGAGCGAAGAACCCACCTCCACTTAGCATGGCCTCTGACCGTCACATGTGCACCATGACCTGTGTATGCCTCTCCCCCTGTAAATAAGTATAGTAAACCGTAAGCTATAGTAATAATCGTGAACCGTTTGATGTCACTGAACCCTGGTGAGCCAAGCATCACACCCAACTTGATTTTGATGTCATAGACAGCTTTCATGCTGCTGTAGAATCACAGAGATATTTTTGTGAACTATTTGACAACTGGTTTATTTGCTTTGCTTTCGGCTTGGGGTTTGCTTGCACTTTTTGTAGCCCCCGGTCTCCAGTTAGTGCTGTCTGAACAAATGTTGACTCAGCTTGGCTGGATATTTTGCAGATAACCATGGCTACGCTGGCGAGGCAGCCATAACTGTCCAGAGAACATTTCCCAGCCTGTCCCCCTCCCCCCAGCTCTGTCGTTCGTTCTTCCACTGCTGTGCGCCCCGAGCCTTGGAAGTGGGGATTGATGCAGTTGTCCCATTCGGGGCTACACTGAGTGGACATTAACTCTGCACTTTGACCAGTTCTAGCTCTGTTCTACCTGCTGCCCACTGCCGAGAGAAGCCTCTGGCCAGGTTTTAACCCCAGGATTCCTCTCTTCCTAGCTATCAGCTGGAGCGCTGTCCCTCAGCAGCCCTTGGATGTTACAGCCAATGGTTTTCCACAGGGAACAACAAAGAAAGAGATTGGAAGCCCTAGGGCCAGGTACAGCTTTCTGGGGCTGGGGAGAGGGTAGCTATGAATTCAACCCTTCCTATCCAATTCTGAGACTTTTTCATTTCCCCCAAAAGGAAACTAATTACTCTTTCCTCCTCCTCCTCCTCCTCCTCCTCCTCCTCCTCCTCCTCCTCCTCCTCCTCCTCCTCCCCCTCCTCCCCCTCCTCCTCCTCCCTCACATCCTCCTCCTCCTTGGCCCTTGGAAATCCCTCCTTTGCTACACTTACTTTCTCTGTTTCTGTCTTCTGGATACTTCCTATAAATGCAGCCCTTTCCCGTGGTTTCCCCGTGGTTTCCCCATGGTCCTCTGTGTCTGCCTCACCTACCCAACATGTCTCACAGCGCACTCGCTGTGTGCACTGGCGCCATGTTCACTGCATGGGTGAGCAGCTTGCTTACCCCTCATTGGCCTCTCCTCTCTTCAGTGAGGCCTTGGGGACGTTCTGCTCCAGGCTGCTATTACAAATGGTGCTGGTGTGAACAACCAGGTACCTGTCTTGTATGCTGTAATTCCTCCTAGGGAACACACATACCAGTGAAATAGCGGGCCATGTGGTTACCACATGGCTAGCTTTTTAGGATGAGTGAACCATCTTCCCAGCACCTGTGCCATGGCCATTCCCACGAACCCTGGAGAGGAGCCCCAGCTGCCTTGCATCCTGCCCCACGCTTGTGATTGCTGTCAGGTCTGAAGGGCTGCTCCTTGTTTCGCTCTGCATTTCCCAGTCACTGATACTACGGGCATCTTTTATGTGCTGTGTGCTTGCTAACCATTTGTAGTCTTCTTTGGAGAAATATCTGCTCTCGTTCCTTGCCCATTCTGTAACTGATTTGTCTTTATTTTTAATTTTTAAATTACATCCATGTATTTTGGGGGACCGTGTGGAGGTCAGAATACATTTTGTGGGGTTCAGTTCTCCTCTTCCACCTTGTGGATCCCAAGGACCAAACTCAGGTCTCTATGGACCAGGCTGGCCTTGAACTCACAGAGATCCTCCCACCTAGGCATGTGCCTCCAGACCCAGCCCTTTTTACTTTTTTAAAAAGGATTTTGTTCATTTTACTTTATGTGTGTAGGTCTTTTTCCTCCATATATGTCTGGGCACTATGTGTGTGCAGTGCTCACAGAGGCCAGAAACGGGTGTCAGAGTCCCTGGAACTAGAGTTACAGTTTTGAGAGCCATCTTGAGAGTGCTGGGAATTGAACCAGGATTCGGCAGAGCAGCCAGTGCTCCTAACCACTGAGTCCTCTCTGCTGCTCCCTGTTTTGATAGCGCCTTTTACTGCACAAAAGTTTTGAATTTTAATAAGGTCAAATTTATGTACTTTCTCTTTTGCTTGGCTGTACCTTTGGTTGCTTATCTAAGGAATCAGGGTTACAAAGGTCTGTGCTTTGTTTCTTGTGTTTCCTGTGGTAGAGGGGCGGGTTTCCTGCTGTGCTCTGGATCTGTTTGGGACTGACTCAGTCTCCTCTTTGGCCCCCACTCTGCTGACTGTGGCTTCTCTTAGAGTCTTTACCCTCACACTTCTAGAGGCCAACTCAGCTACCGCTACCCCCTGAATCAGGAGGATCACCTCTCCAGTGCTATGGTGCAGCTCTCCAGCCTGTCACAGTGTGTCAGTGTTCCCTGTGTGACCTGGAGTGTGTCACCTTCTAACCCTATTGTCTGTATGAGTTGGGGGCAAGGCCAGCTGTTCTGTGGGCTGCAATGTTCTTTTATCTGTTCAACGAGAGTTCGTGGGTAGACCACTTGTCTTAGTTACTTTTCTCCTGCTGTGACCAAGCACCATGGCCAGGGCAACCCACAGGAGGAAGCTTTTAATGGCAGCTTAGGTCTCAGAGGGTGAGTCCAAGACCATCATAGTGGGAGCATGACAGTAGGCAGGCTGAGAACTTAATCCTTATCTGCAAGATAAGGATAGAGACAGACAGACTGACTGACAGACAGAATATGAATTAGAAGGAAGACTCTGCAGGGCAGCAAAACCTTGGGGACTGAAGGGGCCAGTATCAGACCCTGGTACCATTTCTCCCAGGGGTAACTAGGCAAAGCACTCAGCCTCTCCCAGCTTACTTGCCAACTGTAAAGCAAAGTTAAGCAGTGTCAGAACTGAGCGAAATGGCATTTTGCAAAATTGATTTCCCTTGTAGCCACCTAATGACCTTTGAACATTACTGGTACAGGGATTCCAGCTCACTCTATCCTAGGACCAGCAGCTGCTAGAAGAAGCAGGCCCCTCACCGCTCATCCCTAAGTGAATGCATTGTGAGGCCCCCTCTGGACTCTCTGGGGACCTCAGATGGCATTGTTAGACTCAAGAAGGGAGTGTGTAAAACAATGGGAAATACCAATAACCTCATAAAAGATGCTCATGTTAAGAAGCTTGGTTTTTACTCTGCATAGTAGAGGCTAATTCTCTTTATCCCGAAGAAAAACAGCCTCTGTGTCCATTGAGACACTAGAATATTCTGGAAAGATCACGAAACAGCTCACTGAAAAGGATGAGCAGGGGGGTTTGCTTGTTTGTTTTTACGTGTGTGTGTGTGTGTGTGTGTGTGTGTGTGTGTGTGTGTGTGAGAGTCTACACTTGGGTGAAGATGACCACAGAGGCCAGGGGCTGCTGAATGAGGAGGTGGAGCCACCAGACTCTGGTACTGAGAACCGAGTTGAGGTCCTCTGTAAAGCCAATATGCACTCTGGACTGCTGAGCCATCTCACCAACCCGGGCTGAGAGATTTTAACTACATTCATACATTGTTTGTTTGTTTGTTTTGTATGCACCTATGCATGCACTCACATATCCCATAGCACATGAATGTGCACACATTTACACATGCCATAGTACATGTACAGAGGCCAGAAATCCAACCTGGACGGGTCATCACTCTGAGCAGCCAGCACCTTCCTCCTGAGCCACCTCACCAGCCCAGGTGAGAGGTTTTATTTTCAAGCTACTTAAGTATGGGCGACAGGGAGATGTCAGATGAGGGATTTTTTTTTTTTTTTTTGAGATGTCTTTGTTTTTTGTTTGTTTGTGGAGACAGAACTTCTCAGTGTAAAAGCCTTTACCTTCTTGGACCTCACTCTGTAGTCCAAGGTGACCTCAAACTCCAGAGATCCACCTTCCTCTGCTGCCCGGCGCCAACACTGCCCAGCCTGTTTTGGCTTTTTGGAGACAGGGTTTCTCTGTGTAGCCCTGGCTCTCCTAGAACTTGCTCTGTAGACCAGGCTAGCCTCCCCAGTGATGGAATTGAAGGCATGAGCCACCACCACCACCATGCATTGACATTTTTAAGTAGTAGTGTTTTTATTAATTCTTTGAGAATTTCATACAGTATATTTTAATCAAATTAAATCCCTCTCCCCCAACTCCCAGATGAAATATTAAAAAAAAAAAAAGGAAGGAAAGAAAGAAAGAAAGAAAGAAAGAAAGAAAGAAAAATAAATGAAATAAAATAATCTAAAAGCCCCTGTGCTTTCTTTTGCAATAATCAGCAGTGTTAACCCACAGGGAAGGGCTTCCTGTCCTTGCATGTGGTTCTCTCTGCTAAAAGGACCCAGGTCTCTTAGAAAGCAGCAGCCAGCAGCAGCCACTTAGAAAAAGTCTTCCTTCGGGTCCTCAGGTAATTCAGTAGTTTCTACCGAGCATAGCTCTCCTGAAAGCATTACTCATGTGGTTACTGTGTCTGAAAGAACCTAGTGGGGAAACCCCCACTCAAGTCCCGATTTGGCGTGCACCCAAAGAATCACGAGAGACCTTCTTGATGGAAATACACGAGGTAGTTTAATGGCGGAGCTCCGGGTCGAAACGTATCTCACGCAGGAGGCAGTGGATTCGACCATGTGGCTCAAAAGCTAGGGGTATTTATAGAAAAGGGGCTGGGGCTGGGGGAGGAATTGGCGCGGTTTCACATGATTGGTTCATTTTAACATCAGCAGACTGTACGTACAGATTGAGGTAACAGCAGAGCATCTGGTTAACATTTAGCTTAGGTCAGAAGGGCGGGAGATAGGGAGGCGCCAGGCCAGTCCGGACATTCTTGTATGTCTTCCCTATCTTTATGGCTAGTTGGTTCCTTTGTTCTTTGCTCTAAGCCCTAAAAGCCCTCCTAACTAGCAAGCCGCATGAATCATGGACCTTGAATAAACGTTCTGGCTAGGGCTTTGAAGTCTTGAATTTAGTTTTCTTTCTTTCATGTCCTGCTGTGGAATAAAACCTAAGGCAAGGCTTGCTTTACTAGAGCAAGCTTCCAAACAGAACAGGTTTCTGGCCGTCCACCCTATCCAAGCCAGGCCCGTGTGCAGGCTAGCAGTCATCCATCATGAGCTATGCTCCCAGACTAATTTGCCTTATAAACATACCTCTTGGTGTGGGGAATGAGCTGCTGACAGCATAGCCCGAAAGGCTCTGGTCTGGACCCGGCCTTAGCCCGAGTGCCGAGTATGTGTGGGCAACATCTTACCGTTACCAATGAGATGACTTAAGCAGGAAAACCCCTTCAGAGTTCCTCTTGGTTCTCCAGGGAACGGATTGTCGAGAACCTTCCCAGGTGTCCTCCCAAGAGGGCATTAGACTCTGCACCTGCCTTTGCATTGTGTTGCCATAACAGTGCTAAATAGATCCCCATAGGCCTCCTTCTAGTCAGCTGGGTGGCCTGTTGAGCCTTGACGTGGATCTCCAGGACATAGAGTGTGACATGGTAGAAGTTTCTTGTGCATGAAATGTTCCCATATGCTTCGTTGATACTCAGTAATACACCAGGTTTGGTAGTACACACTTTCAGTCCCAACACTCAGGAGGCAAAAACAAGCAAATATTTTTCAATCTGAAGTCTTGACTGAGATTAATTATTTTATTAGTCAACACATATAGCCAACTGATAAAATTATATTCATAGTAAAATTGCTAGGTATATGAAAAGTGAACATTTTGTTGCCTTTACCATTGAATATGTTCTTTCTAATGTTTAATAGGTGACTGTTCTTTTTTAATGTATTATTTTAATTATATTTTTTCTTTTTTTAAAGCATTTATTTATTTTATGTATATGAGTACATTGTAGCTGTCTTCAGACATGCCAGAAGAGGGCATCAGATCCCATTATAGATGGTTGTGAGCCACCATGTGGTTGCTGGGAATTGAACACAGGACCTTTGGAAGAGCAGTCAGTGCTCTTAACCACTGAGCCATCTTTCCAGCCCTTTAATTTCTTCTTATTTACATCCTGACTGCAGTTTCCCCGCCCTCCTCTCTTCCCTGTCTCCTTTCGCAACCTCCTTTCCCCCCACCCCCATCCACCCCTCAGTTTCTCTTGAAAAAAGGGCAGGGCTCCCGTGGATATCAACCAACCATGGCATAGCAAGTTGCAGTAAGACTGGGCACCTTCCCTCTTATTAAGGCTGGACAAGGCAACCCAGTATGAGAGAAAGGTCCCAAAAGCTGACCAAAGAGTCAGAAACAGCCCCTGCTCCTGCTGTTAGGAGTCCAAGAAGACCAAGTTAAACAACTGTAACATATAATGCAGAAGGCCTAGGGGTGACTTTGTTCGTGTAATAATTTTCTGAGTAGTAATTAATTAACTGGGGCTTTATGAACATGTGCCTAGTATTTAGTTATAATAATTCGGCCCCAGGAGACTGCGTCTCAGCTGTAGGGTCTCAGCAGAAGTTTTTTGTTTGTTTGTTTTGGTTTTTTGAGACAGGGTTTCTCTGTATAGCCCTGGTTAATTGTTTGTGTATAGATTCTGCTAGGCCACTTTATTCAGGTGAGCGCTGTGATGAGTCCTGGTTCCTGCTCAACTGGAAGTGATCTTTCCTCCTTTTTTCTGAACAGATCCCGAATCAGCAAGGTGGAACTCTTTAGATCATTCCAGAAGCTGCTGAGCAGCATTGCAGATGACGAGCAGCCAGACTCCATCAGGTGATATTGTCTGTCCCTCTGTCCTCCTGTCTGTAAAGATTTCTCCTCTGGTTCTAGCTTATGTTTGGTGAGCTTATTAGGCTCAGTGAGCCAGTGGGTGCTTACTGCTTACCCAGAGAGAATGGGAAGTTGTCAGATTTGTGTCAGGGTCAGTTAGAGGAAAGGCTGTTCATGCAGGAAGGGGAAGGGGAAGGTTGGGTTTTCATCTTACACATTTATTTACTTGATTTGAGATAGGATCTCATTGCTCAGGTTGGCCTGAAACGAAAACTCACAGTTTACGCCAGCTTAAGCTCAAACCCAGAGCAGTTTGCCGGCTTCCGCCTCCCACGTGCCAGGATGACAGCACTGGTTTTGGTGGTGGTGGTGGTGGGTTTTTGGTTTTTTTCCCCCATTTTATCATTTGCCTGATTGGCTGACAGGATGCTGGGATGGAAGCCAAGGCCTCTGTGATGAGCTATAGGAGCATAGTCTGAAATTATCAATTCATGCCTCCTCCTCCTCTTCACTAACAAAACTTACTAAAATAAAACTGAAATCAGTACTTACTGCAAGAAGCATAGTCTCTGTCCACCTGTGGTCTTCTCCCCAGGAGCCTGTATCCTCCACCGCACTCCTGTACCATCATGTGAGCGTGCACACATACACACATACACACATACACGAATACACACATACACGCATACACACATACATGCATACACACATACATACAGACAGACACAATTAAACATAATAAAATAGGGGAGATGGCTCAGAAGCTAAGAAGAGCACTGGCTACTCTTGCAGAGGACCCAGGTTCACCTCCCAGTACCCACATAGTGGCTCACAACCATCTGTAACCTCAATCCCAGGGAGTCTGACACCATATTCAGGCCTCCCCAGACACTGCATACGCATGGTACTCAGGTAAGAAAAACGACCTTACACATAATATAATTAATAATCAATAATAAGAGTAAAGAACAGGAGTGAAAGCCGGGCAGTGGTGGCGCACGCCTTTAATCCCAGCACTCGGGAGGCAGAGGCAGGCAGATTTCTGAGTTTGAGGCCAGCCTGGTCTACAGAGTGAGTTCCAGGACAGCCAGGGCTACACAGAGAAACCCTGTCTCGAAAAACCAAAAAAAAAAAAAAAAGAAGAAGAACAGGAGTGAAGAAACAGGATAAAATACATTAGTAAGGCAAGCCTCTGTATGTTATCTTTGTTGTTGTTGTAATAAAAAAGGACCTGGTAAACACCACTTAAGGGTGACTTTTTTGGTTCACAGTTGGAGGGGACAGTCCACAGTGGCAGGAAGGTGAGGTGGCAGCTTATACTGCATCCAGAATTAGGAAGCAGAGGAGCATGGGTGGTCAGCTCCACTTTTCCTTTTGTTGTCTGGGACCCCAGCCCACGTGTGGCACTGCCCACATCCAGGGTGGGCCTTCCCACCTGAGTCAGACCTTCCCAGAAAGCAGCACCCTCACGGACATGCCCAGAGGTTAGTTTCCATGGTGATTCAATCCAATCTAGTTGACAATGAAGACTGATTATCAGAGTCTTGGTTATTCGATGGTAAGAAAATTAATAATAATTAGCCATGTCGGGGCTGGTGAGATGGCTCAGTAGGTAAGAGCACCCGACTGCTCTTCCGAAGGTCAGGAGTTCAAATCCCAGCAACCACATGGTGGCTCACAACCATCCGTAACGAGATCTGACTCCCTCTTCTGGAGTGTCTGAGGGCAGCTACAATGTACTTACATATAATAAATAAATAAATCTTTAAAAAATAATAATAATAATTAGCCATGTCACAGGATCGCTGAGAAGAATATAAGTGAAAATGCTGCATGTAAAGTGCTTGGCCCAGGCCTGGCTTATAGTTTAGTTGGTTTTAACAACCAGTAACAAATTTTATTTATAAAACTCTCCGGGGAGTCTGGCTGAAGAGATGATGACTCAGTAGTTAAGATCATTGGCTCCTCCTCCAGAGTCCAAGTCCCAGGACTCAGGTCTGGGGGCTCACTGCAGTTCTAGGGGATCTAACGCCCTCTTCTGCGCACCATGAGCATGGGGCACAAGCGTGCTGCACAGGCAGACACGCAGGCAAAACGCTCACAGGCATAAAATAAAATTTTTAATTAAAAAAATATCTTCTGCCGGGCGTGGTGGCGCACGCCTTTAATCCCAGCACTTGGGAGGCAGAGGCAGGTGGATTTCTGAGTTCGAGGCCAGCCTGGTCTACAAAGTGAGTTCCAGGACAGCCAGGGCTATACAGAGAAACCCTGTCTCAAAACAAACAAACAAACAAACAAAAATATCTTCTGTGAATGAGAAGAATGTGCTGCAGAAGTAGTAAAGAAAGATTTCTTCAGACGTTTTGAAAGATGGTAAAGAGGACTATTGGAGGGGAAAGAAACTGGGCTCAGCTCCCAAGTACATGAACAAGTGGAGACTTTGAGCCAGGAGCAGAATGGAAAAAAAAAATTCTAAGCTAATTTTTGTTTTGTTTTGTTTTGTTTTGTTTTGAGACAGGGTTTCTCTGTATAGCCCTGGCTATCCTGGAATCACTTTGTAGACCAGGCTGGCCTCAAACTCAGAAATCCGCCTGCCTCTGCCTTCTAAGCTAATTTCAAAGCTAGGCTAGAGTAATTCTTAGTAGACGTATACTAAGTAGGATTCTTGCTAAAGGCAGGCAGGGTAATGAGCTAGAAAGTAAAAAAAAAAGAAAGAAAGAAAAAAAAAATACCCCCTTTGAGTTAGTGTCTCCTGAGGCCAAGGAGCCTCAAATTGCTACATAGCCAAGGATGACCTCGGCAGTGCCTTCCTCCTGTCTCTGCCTCCAAGGGCTAGGATTAGGAGTATGCTCCACACCCGGCTTGCTCAGTTCCGAGGATCAAAGGCAGAGCTTTGTGCTGATCAGCAAGCACCCTGCCGGCTGAGCCACCCGCCCAGCCCAAAGTGATGAACTGGCTCCAGTACTGAAGGGGATGAAAGAGTGAGAGCTAAACAGACACTGGAGAGTTCCAGCTCACACCACAAAGCCAGGGCAGAACTCAAGGCCAAGACAAGGACTCAGAGCACTCCCACCCACATTTTGGTCCTGGTCCAAATCTAAAGAAAATCTCCTCAGAATTACAGCTACTCAGAGTACGGGGCATTTTCCACCTGAGAGGCTAAAGGATGTCAGCTGCAGCACATAGCAGGAGAGTGGAGGTGTCATGTCATGTCCTTAGCATAAAAAACCGTCAAGGTTTTCGTCTCTAGGACCTCTGGTAGAAACCCTAAGTCAGGGCTGGGGTAGACAGCTCGATTACAGGAGGAGGAGACCGTCCAGTGTACACGAAACTCTGTGATCCTCAGCACCACAGAGAAAAGAAAGCTTTGATCTGATTGTACACGGGCCATACAAAGCCAGTGTTGTGTGATTCTAACCTGCTTAAGCCTGTGTTGCTTTAACATGCACTCCCTGTGGAGTGGAGGGACAGAGTGCTCCCTCTGCTCCTCCCCTGCCGCTCCGTCGCTCTGAGGGTGGGCGAGCACTCAGTCAGGACTGTGCTTGATGGCATGTGTGCATTAGGGTAACGAAGAAGCTGGACACCTATCAGGAGTACAAGGATGCTGCGTCCGCCTACCAGGAAGCCTGGGGTGCCCTCCGCAGGATACAGCCGTTTGCGTCCTGGATCAGAAACCCACCCGACTACCACCAATTTAAATGAACTCTTGCTGGTATCAGGACCCTTCGTATCGGTCTGCCTCTCCCTTCATGCTGAACGAACCTCTGCTTTTCTGGTGGTTAAATCCCAGGAGAATGAGCTGCCTTCTCCCAGAGCGCTCGCTGCACCTCTCTGGTGTCATAAATGGACCGCAGAACCTCAGCAATCTATACTTGACTGGAGCAGCTCCGTGCTAAAATAGCCTCTCAGTAATGCTCTTGATGGCTGCCTTCAATTGTGTTTTATTGGTTCTTTAAAATACAGCATCAGATGCTTTTAAAGTAGCCTGCAGCAGCTCTGGTGTAGATCTCCTTACATTGATTCAGCAAGGACGCATTGGGCTGAAATCATCTTAGGGTGCTGGAAGCTTTATAGCCTCTCCCGGACTCATGAAAACCATGTATTTCCTGTTTGCAGCCTTCCTTTGTAACCATCATCACTTCCCAGTCCTCAGCAACTAGACATGGTTGGAGTTAGCTTTACCATCAGGCTCAGCACAGGACTAGCCTCGGAAAGCTCTGTTCTCAGACTTACCAAGAAAGGTTGGTTGGTTTGGGTTTGGGTTTGGGTTTTGGTTTTGAGACAGTCTCACTTTGAAGCCACCATCATTCCCCACCCCTCTTTCTCTTTCTCTCCTTTCCCTTTCCCCCTTCCCCTCCCCCTCCCTTCTACCTTTTGCTTGAGACCGGATCCCTCTCTCTATAGCCCAGCCTGGCCTTGAACTCAACATGAAGCCAAGGGTGACCTTGAACTCTGATCTTCCCACCTCTGCCTCTAAGTGTCACCTCAAACTTTGCTTCCTGGATTCTCTTCTGAGCAATGTCATGAGGTCCACTATAGTCTTGTAACTGCCAGTAGCCACCGTCTTTTCCTACCACACAGAGACAGCCAGCCAAGAATGAAGGCTCCAGCCTGCACAAAACCACATGAGGCAAATGCCTGGTTTGATTGTCTTTAGTGTCTTTATCTGTGTGGGCCACACTGTCGAGGTGTGTGTGTGTGGGCCACACTGTCACGGTGGGGGGGGGGGCACACTGTCACGGTGTGTGTGTGGCAGTAAGCAGCTGTATCAGCTGAGCAATCTTACCAGGTTCCTGTTCTGACTAAATTGTTTTCTTTTTAACTCAGTTCCCAAATGCCTTAATTTCCTACAACAAATCAGCAAACGACGTAGCAGCTAACCCTGTTTAACTGTCACCTAGGAGAGAGCACTCAGCTTATTCCCACCTGGAAGCAGAAGCTCTGCTTGCTACTCAATGTCACTGTGGTTTATAGTGTTTTGTTTTGTTTTGCTTTGCTTTGCTTTGCTTTGCTTTGTTTTTCCACACAGGGTTTCTCTGTGTAGCTCTGGCTATCCTGGAACTCACTTTGTAGACCGGGCTGGCCTCAAATGCAGAGATCTGCCTGCCTCTGCCTCCTGAGTGCTGAGATTAAAGTTGTGTGCCACCATGCAGTGTTCTTTTATGAGATTTTTATATTATAAAGACTTGAATTAAATGTGAAGTAGTAACATTTTTTAATTACTTATTTCACATCCTGACTGCACTTTCCCCTCCCCTCTCCTCCTAGTCCTTCCTCCCCCACCTCACCTTCCCCTACCCCCATCCACTCCTCCATTTCTCTTCAGAAAAGGGCAGGCCTCCAGTGGATATCAACCAACCATGGCCTAGCAAGTTGCAGTAAGACTAGACAAGGCAACCCAAACCCAGTAGGAAGAAAGGGTCTCAAAGAGTAATATATTTTTACTCCTAAAGTTATAATCTGTCAAGTTTACTCACACCCTTAGTCACTGGCATCTGGGTAGAAAACACTGAAGGCTAACCACTAAAGGCAACTTCCCTTGAGCTTCACTTACTGTCTCAAAGCGCTAAAGGTGGTATTTAAACATCCAACAGCCTGCATCCTAGTTTATGCTCTTAAAACCCAAGTTTACACTGGGGGGTTGGGGTGCATGCCTCTAATGCCAACACTTGGAGTTCCATGTCAGCCAAAGCTGTCTGTCAGAGACAGAGAAACCCTGTCTCATAAAGCCCCAAAAAAGAAAAGTTTAGAATTGTATGTATGCCTTAACATCACATCTCTGTAATCCTGGCAAGTGCTTGCTTGCTTGCTTGCTTGGTCTCAGACTGTGTCTTCTGAAACCTAGGCTGCCCTGGAACTCCTTATCTTCCTAAAATCCCAAGCCAGAAAGCAGCCCTCTCCATAAGTTATCCCACGTATCCTGTTTATCCTCAGTCAGGCAACATTGTCCAGTGTGAGCCTTGGGCCAAACCCATGAAGACCTCTAGAGAAAAGGTGGCTCTGATTATCATTTGACCTGTGTCCCTCCTGTGTCCTCTCTGGGCCCTGGCTGCAGCAAACCTGGTTTCTTTGGTAAAATCAGAGAATATGAGGACATTCATGCGTGTCCCCACTCCCCATCCATCCACTCCACTGGTGCCCATAGACCACCACCAGGAACAGGACGGCCAGCAGGACCCTTTGCCCCATCTCATCAGAGAAACTAGGAAGGGCCTTCCATATGGTAGGCAAATGCTCCAGCCCAACCACCAGTGCTACCCCACCCAGGGGTCTTTTTTAATTAATGTGAAGGATTTTATATTTTAAACTGTAGAAAAACTAGAAGCCCCTCAGAAATGAAGCTGCACAGGAATTGGAACAGCAACTCTAACCCATGCGTAATTCCACAAAATTGTGTCTTCAACTAAAAAAAAAAAAGGCAAATTTGGCTCTGGAGGAAAGATTACATTTACGTGTGTGCCTAAATAGGGTCTAATGTTATGACTCTGCGTGTGTGTGTGTGTGTGTGTGTGTGTGTGTGTGTGAGAGAGAGAGAGAGAGAGAGAGAGAGAGAGAGAGAGAGAGAGAGTTTTCCTCAGAATTTTCAGAACCTAATCTGATTCAGCCGTGTCTGCCACCACCTGTGTGCGCACATAGTTCTTCTTCAGGATGGAGGGATGCCACGTCAAATGCCATGCTTTATGGATTCCCCAGTGCCAGGCATGAGCTCACTGAGGAAGTTGCTGTGGAGAAGAAGGGGCTGCCCTGGTTGCCAGCTGGAGAGGTGCAGGCCCCCTGTCTGACCTGCTTGTGTCTGTGGCTGCTGGAAAGCTGCCTCCACCCAGACCTAGAACAAGGTTCCTAAGCCAGAGTTTTCCAGTTTCTAAACAACAGCCATCCTGCCACCAATAAAACCAGAACTTGTGTATCGTGTCTGTGTGTGTGTGTGTGTGTGTGTGTGTGTGTGTGTGTGTGTGTGTGTGTGTGTGTGTGTGTGTGTGTGTGTGTTTGTTCAGGAGCCCAAGCAAACCTTCCCAAAGGCACTGAGCTGGCTAACCAAAGGGAGTGGCTAGATTCAGAAAGAGCCAGGCAGGCTCCGGATGTACAGCCACACCATCCTGACTGTGCCTGAGCTCAGAGCCAGGGAGGCCGAGGTCGAGGAGAGAAAGTATTTTCTGAGCAGAATAGTTCATTGTATACCTCATTTTGCAGAATCATAGTTGCCTTGACTTTACACACAAATCTTTTTAAAAACATTAAAAAAAAAAAAAAAAAAAAAAAAAGCAAGCTAGGCAGTGTTGGTGCGTGCCTTCAATTCCAGCTGATAAAAGTTGAAGGCCAGCCTGGTCTACAGAGCTAGTTCCAGGACATTCAGGGCTACCTTCTATCCTGAGAAACAAAAGCAAAACCAAAAAACCGAAATTAAAACTAGCTGTGTCTGTAACTGAACCAGCCTGTTTCCCTGTAAAGCCATCCAAGTAGATCCCAAATGATTTTCAGGTGGTCCTGTAGCCCAAAGGACAGAGAGAAATGAGTCAGAGACGCTTCAGAGCTGGAGTAGGCAGCCTTTTTAGTCAGTATTTATTTAGACTGGGGACAGTGGGTGGGAGGCAGCACTTGGTAATGCGTGCAAGTTGCTACTTTCAGTCTCCTGCACTAGGAAAAACAAAACCACACGTTGCTTGGTTGGTAGTGTTTGTTTGTTTGGTGATGTTTTGGGAGGAGGCCCCCCGCTGGCCTCTAACTCTGTGATGTTCCCATCCTAGTTTCCCCAAACTGCTGTTACAGATGGGTGCTACCATGCCTGGCCAACAGTCAGGGTTTTACTTAGGGTATTAAATAGAGGAATGCAGATCTTGTGGAAGTTTATGAAGGTCTACAGTTTTCTGTGCTCCTTTTTTTTTTGTTGTTTTTTTAAATGTAATTATACCTCAATTTAGAATGTGTTAGAAAAAAAGTCCTTATTACTTGGAATCAGAATAAATTTGAGTACAGCCATGGATGCAAATGACATGATAGTACCAACTCTGCCACCAACAACCAGCTGTATGCTGGGAAGGCATTTAACCTTTGACTTGTGACCTCCATTCTGTTCTACAAAAGCAAGTACCAGCAACTAGGCTGCGCAAGTGTTTTCAAGTGTAGGGTAGGCTTTCTCATTTTTTTAAAAAGTTGTGTGCTGCGAATCAAACTCAGCATCTTTCCGCATGCTAAGCAAGCACTTGGCTCAGAGCTTTCCCTAGTTCCACTTTTTAGCATCTCTTAATTGGGTGGGGTGTGGCATTACATACCTTAGATTCACACATAGGAGGCAGAGGCAGGCATACCTCTGAGTTCAAGGCCAGCGTGGCCTACGGAGTTCAGTCCATCCAGAGCTAAGGAGTAATACCCTGGCTCAAAAACGGAGGCAGAAGAAACCTCTTAATTGCCTAAGTAAAGCACTGGGGAATTTTCCTCAATGTAAAGGCCTGCTGTTGAATGGAAGACACTCTGATGCTGTGACCCTCTGACCTGCCTATGGCCTCAGTTATACTAGTGATGGGGGGAGGGGAGGGGGACTTTTGTGTTAATCTAGCAGCCTGGGGACTCTGGTGTGGATTTGCTGTTTTGCCCTTATTCGGATGAGTCAGCAAGGGTTAGGAACCAACCTTTCAAATCAAGTCTGATTGGCACTGCTTTCCGGTGTCCAAGTGTGGCAGAGGCTGGGGGGTTGGGGGGCGGGGGGGAGGCAGAGGCGGAAAGTCACTCCAAGTAGGAACCCAAACTGCCAGACATTGGTCTCAAGTACACGTCCCTTGAAACTGGCCGTATTCCCAAGGGAAGAGCTCACAATGGAAACAGTGGTGGGCATCTGTCCAGGCAGCCAGGAGAATGAGATGCGCTTTGAACCCAGAGGTGTCTCGAAGGGAGGCACGGTGGGCCCCTCAGCAGTGAAACCAACCTGGCCACTGGGCGGTATCACAGAGCCCTTTCCCAGCTCTGTCTTCCGTTCAGCAGCAGGCCTTTACAGTGAGCCTGTGGGGGAACTGCTGAGGAAATGTACCCGGAGGTATCCCCGATTCTCTGGACAGCAGATGAATGCTTAGCCTTGGGTGCCGTCTGCCTCGAGTTGGGTTTCGTTGAGAAGAAAAGTGTTTCTTGAAGTCTTAGGACCCTGCTCCTTCCAGATATTTATATTCATTCCTCCTATACACAGGTTCAGCATCTTCCTGGTTTTGGTTTTATTTTTGCCTCTTGTGAGAACTGTCCTTCCCACTGGTATCTTCCTGCAGTAATAATGTTGTTCAGCTAACCACTGCTGTCAGGAATGTCTCTCTATAGAAGCTTATCAGTAACTCCTGTATTGGGAGACTGGCCAGGCAGAGGAGGAAGGGAGAGAAAAGAGCTCTGCTGGGAACATTCATATTACCTTCCAAACTCTACTTGAAAGCCCAGCTCTGCCTTGATGTCTGTCTCCTTCTGCAGTTCTTAGGTCGTGATCCTAACTCCCCATATGACAGTGGTAGCACATGACAGAATCTTTGAGGGAGATCAGGCAGAGCCCTCAGGAATGGGATTGGTGTGATGCCATAATGGTACCTGCCCTGTCCAAGGACAGCCTGGGTCATACAAGACTCTGCCTCAATAAAATCAATAAATACCTCAGAAAGATCCCCACCAGTTACAACGTAGTTAGAAGATGACCATCGAGAAACAGGGATTGTGTCTCGCTAATTAATCTGTTAATTAACCCACATATTAACTAATTAATACACATATTTAATCTGTTCTTCCTGGCTTCCAGACATATGAGGGATCAATCTGTTGTTTATGAAGCACCTCCCTTACCATAGTTTAGTATAACAACTAACCAGATTACGATAAGGGCCATAGCTGCGGGGGAGGGAGGGCTCACACCTTTAACACCAGCACTCAGGAGGCAGGAACAGGCAGATCTCTGATTTAAAGGCCAGCCTGGTCTACAGAGCAAGTTCCAGGACAGCCAGGGCTACACAGAGAAACACGGTCTCAAAAAATTAGGTAGGTAGGTAGATAGATAGCCACAGGAATTTAGTTTTTTGCTTGAAATACTTCAGAATTCTAAAACAATGGAGTATAAAATTGGTGCAAGGCTCACAAACCCAATTTTCAAGAAACCAAAACTCACGTTAAACTAGAGTGTACTTCATGCCCAAAGCAGACCCATTCTAGACCCATGCTAGATCTAAAGCATACGTACATTCCTGTGGAATATATACAAGGGCAGGCCTCCTCCCCATCTAACCTAGCAGACCCCCGGTGAGTCTGGCACTGGGTTAGAGTGGAATGTGGCCCTAGGATGTACTGGTTTAGGATCCTAGGAAGGTAATCAATCATCCTCAGAGTGTCAGAATCCTCGCGCACTGGCATCGGGGCTGGGAGGGTGAAATTCGGTCATATACAGCACAGGTTTGAGAGGAGGGCTGTCTCCTGCACTGACAGTGATTTGTGCTTGGGAGCTTCCAGTCTGGGTCTGCCCTTCAGCTCAGAAGCAACTGTGTCCAATCTGCTGTCTAGACTTACAGAGCTAAAAGCTTACCCTCAGTGGAAGCCTACTGGACAAACCTGGTGGTGGAGGCAGGTGCCTGCATGCTGGTGGGCGCTGCTCTGCCCACATCTGCTTCACTCTAGGACCCAGCAAGACGTACTGAAGCCACTGATGACAGACCTACATGTATCCTCCTACTTAACTCTGTGGCTTTGTCACCCAGCCACCCACAAGGATTTTGTTTTGTCAGTTTCTTTCTCCTTGAGAAGGAGAAATGGCTGCACTTTTTAAACTTTTCTATGACCCGGTCCAATGTAGAATTTTTTTTAAAATAGAAGCATTTTTTTTTCATTGATTATTCACTTTAAGGCCAGATCACAGGCCCCTCCATCCTCCCAGCCCCACCCTCAAACCTCCTCCCCCAAGAGGAGCATTTCTATTGGCTGCCTCCAAATGCTGCTCAGAAGAACTCCTCAGAAGGCAGGGATGAGGGAAAGGAGAGGGGTGTGAGCTCTGTATCTGAGGTCTGGGAAGACGCACGCTCTCCCCACGATGCTCCTTAGCTCTAGAAGATGACGGACCCGTTGACTTCGCAGGGAACACAGCACAGTGGGAGGCGACTGTGATGGAAGCCAGTGCCCAGCGGAGGGGAGGACACAGTAACCTTGGGTGGTGTGTTCTAGGGTACCTGCCTTCCCGGAAGGCTCAGGGACTAGCAAGTGGCACATATGGGAGTTCTGAGGGGAAGCATGTAAGGTAGAGGGCATCCTATAAGGGTAGAGATGCGGACAGAACATGACAGAGCCCAGGCGGGTTTGGGAGGATGCTGACTGTGCATCTGAGTCATCCTGCAAGGGACAATGGCTTTAGCCTGCCAGCTCAGCGCTCTGGAGACTTGGGGAGAGGTCATGGGATAGACATTACTCCTCGGGAGCTCCTTGTCCTCTATACCAAAGATACAGGACAGAGACGACAGCCAGGAGGCCAGGATTTTATGGTGTAGCAGGGGCCATAGAGCAGTAATTGGAAGATAACTGGTGAGGTGCAGGCAGTGGTGGCTTGAGGGAACTGACAAGTTCACTGAAAGACTCCAGGTCACTGGCTCAGAGGTACTGGCTCATCAGTGTTTAGTACAGGTTGGTGTAGCAGAGGTACTTGCAGATCAGTGTTTAGTACAGTAGTGTCCACAGGAGCAGAGTGATGAAGCAACCTCAGTGTCCATTATTTTCAGCCATTAAAAAACAACAAAAATTTATACCATGTGCAGGATGGTGGGTACAACTGGGAATAATAATAATAAAAAATTAGTTCAGGGCTTTCTCTCATTTGTGGGAAAATTTGTGTTTCTATACAGCACAGTTGCCTCCCACTGTGCTGTATAGAAACACAAAATCACACACATATGTGTAGAAGCAAAAGTGGGAGAACAAAGAGACTATGGTGGGGGGCAGGAGAGGACAAGGGGGTACACTCAACCTACTTTACATACTTGCATAATAAAATGACGTTTTTGTTTGTGTGCCCTGGCTGTCCTGGAACTCACTCTGTAGACCAGGCTGGCCTCAAACTCAGAAATCCGCCTGCCTCTGCCTCCCAAGTGCTGGGATCAAAGGTGTTGCACTACCACGCCCGGCTAAATGACCTTATTTAACCCAATGAAATGAAACATGTAAGTGTTGGGTTTATGGCCCAAGCCCATAGGATACTTACCACACAAACAGGAAGACCTGAGTTCAGTCTCCAGAACCCACATAAAGCCAAGCATGATAAAACTAGGTGCGACTGTGCATACCAGTAACCACAGCAACTAGGAAAACAGGAGGACCACCGGGCTCACTGGCCAGTAGGCAAAGCCTAAAGGGCCAGTCCAGGTCCCAGTGAAACACCCTGTCTCAAAAAGAGGTAAGCAGGACGTGGTGGCCCACGCCTTTAATCCCAGCACTCTGGAGGCAGAGGCAGGCAGATTTCTGAGTTCGAGGCCAACCTGGTCTACAAAGTGAGTTCCAGGACAGCCAGGGCTACAGAGAAACACTGTCTCGAAAAAAAACAAGAGGTGGATAGCTCCTAAGGAGCTGAGGTGGCTGACCCTTGGCTGCCATATGTACATGAGTACACACACACACACTCACCTGCATGTACATATACAAATTCAAAGTAACACATTTACCAGGCAAGGCAAGGTACCAGCAGTGATGGAGGAGACTGTATGGATGACTAGATTTTCAGGCATGTACCATGTACCCCCAGCTTCTGTGCTGTTTATATTGTAAACACGGTCAGTTTCTCATGTTCTACTCTGTATCACACCATAGCTTTGGGTTGTTCTGTTCTCAAGAGCCCACCAGACTGACCTCAGATTCATACCCGTCTCAGCCTTGGAGAGCTGGATTAGTTCTTCATTACTGCTACTACTGATGTTGTCCTTTGTCTACTGGGCCTGGTCTCTCCCGCTTCGAGTATCTTACATTCCTTGTTATTCTGGACTTTCTGGGGGACTTTTATTGAAGTGGCATTAATGACACATGTCTGATGTGGCTGCATCTTTACTCAGATGCAAGTATGCCGCATCCTTTACTCCAGATCTGTTTGTGCCTCCTTGCAATACTGTTTGCTTATTTTTCTCCTCAAATGTCTGTGTTAAATTTATTTCTAAATGTTTCTAGGTTTTGCTCCTGCCAGCAGTAAAACATTTTTTTCTTTAAGATTTATTTACTTTATATATATGAGCACCACACCAGAAGAGGGCTTTGGAACCCATTACAGATGGCTGTGAGCCACCGTGTGGTGGCCGGGAATTGAACTCAGGACCTCTGGAAGAGCAGTCAGTGCTCTTAACCTCTGACCCATCTCCCCAGCCCACAACATTTTTTTTCCTACTCTGTCCTCTAGTTGGCTATAGCTGGTATAGAAGAACATCAGACTCTGTAATGGGGCTGTGATTGGCCCATGGCAGCCTGTGAAGCAAGTTTGAGGCCCAGGGTCTGCTTCCAGCACCACACACAACCACGCTGCTGTTCAGCAGTCATGTTCCACTGGGTTCCAATTTTCATAGCTTCTTTTGATATTCAAAATCTTTAAAAAGCAGTTATGCATACAGTTAGGGTTTGCTCCTTACTTAGGCTTTATCGTTTAATCTATAAAGTGAGGACTGCCTGCTTCCCAGACTTCCTGGCATGGGCACAGTGAACTGTTTTTCTAGCTGTGTTGCATGAGCTATGGAAGTAAGTTCTGCTTTGGATCTGACTTCTCATTAGCCATCTTCCTTTGTGCCATTGGGTATTTGTCTTTTTTAAAACACAACTCTGTGGATCAAGCTGGCCTCAACTTATGGCACTTCTCCAGCCTCAGCCTGAGTGCTGGGAGTTTTGGTGTCAATGTTTTGTTTTGGAGACAGGGTTTCTCTGTCCTGGAACTCACTTTGTAGACCAGTCTGGCCTCGAACTCAGGAATCTGCCTGCCTCTGCCTCCTGAGTGCTGGGATTAAAGGCTTGTGCCACCACACCCGGCTTCCATCTTTCTTTTTAAAAACTTTTTGAGCTAGGCATGGTGGTACAAACCTTTAATCCCAGCACTCGGGAGGCAGAGGCAGGCAGATTTTTGAGTTCGAGGCTAGCCTGGTCTACAAAGTGAGTTCCAGGACAGCCAGGGCTAAACAGAGAACCCTGTCTCGAAAAAACAAAACAAAAAAAACCCCCAACTTTTTGTATATAAATGTTTTGCCTACATATATGTGTACTTTATGGGTGCCTGGTACCTGAGACCAGAGGATGGAGTGACAGGTGTCTCCATGCCATCTTGTGAGTGCTGGGACCCAAGCCCAGACCTTCTGCAAGAGAAGTAAGGCTCTTTACCGCTGAGCCCTCTCTCCAGCCCCCACAGTTTTTTTTTTTAATTTAGGGTTTCATGCCTAGAGGCATCTACATCTCAGTTGTATCCCCGGAACTCTACTTTAAAAAAATAGTAATTTTGAGACAAAGCCTCACTCCATAACCATAGGCTGGACTTCTGACCCTCTGTCTCGAGTAGCTGGAATTATAAACCCTAGGCAGTAGGCACAGCCTAGATTTTTAAAATTTTGTATGTATGGGTGTTTTGCCTCTATGTATGTCTGTGCACCTTGTGTGTACATTTTGGAGCCTCTGAAACAGGAATTACAGATAATTTGTGAGCCACCACATGGGTGCTTGGAAGCAAGCCCAGGTCCTCAGCCAGAGCAGCCAATGCTCTTACCTGCAGAGCCATGTCTCCTATCCCTACAGATTTTAATTTTTTCATGGACATGGGGGAGAGGGTTTGTTAGAGGCCAAAAGTGGGCCCTGGGTCCCCCGAGGCTAGTTACAAGCAGTTGTGAGCTGCCCTGTGTGGGTGCTGGGAACCAAACTAGGATCTCCTGGTAGAGTGGTATGTTCTCCTACCCAAGACACCTCTCCAACCCAAACGGTGGGCTTTGCAGCTGATGTTCTCCTGCTGTTTCAACACTGTCTTTACAGTTTGATTTTTACCTTTAATTATGTGTGTGTGCATATAAATGCTGGTAAGTTTGAAGAGTCCAGAGGTGTGAGACGCCATAAGCCACCTACTGGTAACCGAACCTGGGTCCGCTGAAGTACACTCTCCATCAACAGCCCCTCCCTTTCAACACTTCCAACCGTGGCACTGACAAGTGTCTTTGTAAGCTCAGACAGGCTGGGATGACCCTTTCCTCAGATTGTGCCCCACGTCCTGCACAGTATAATCCTGTCGAGTCCACATGGTTAAACAGCTCACTACTGCACAGATGGGCTGTTAGGTAGTCTAAACAGGGCCAAGTCTTCTTGGGGACATTGTAATAGGAACAAGCAGGGGATGACTGAACACGGTTATTCTTCCTAAGTCTCATTTGGTGTCTCAGTTCTGTCACCTCTACAATGTCTGAAAACTAGACTCTTACCTTACAGGCGTTTTGGAAAAAAACATGGTAATGTCTATCAATCATCTGGTATCCAATAGGTGCTCCGTATATGATAGCCATGAACTACTTACTTAAACTCAAAAACAGGGTTAAGGATGTAGCTAAATTGGGAGAGTGCTCGCCCCAAGTGCAAGCCCTGGGCTCCATTCCAAATGTGATGGTACCTGCTTGTAACCCTAGCACTCAGGAGGGACAGAATTCAAGGTAGTCCTTGGCTACTTAGTAAGCTAGAGACCAACCTGGGATATGAGATGCCTTTAAGAAATCTACAGTCAGCTGGGCAGTGGTGGCGCACGCCTTTAATCCCAGCACTTGGGAGGCAGAGGCAGGTGGATTTCTGAGTTTGAGGCCAGCCTGGTCTACAGTGTGAGCTCCAGGACAGCCAGGGCTATACAGAGAAACCCTGTCTCGAAAAACAAAACAAAACAAAACAAAAAAAAAAAAAAAACAGAAAAAGAAAGAAATCTAGTCAGCTTCAGTGACACTTGCCTTTGGAGATTTGTCATGCTGCTTCTTCCCAGGTGCATTTGTGGGTTTGTGGTTAGAACAGAAATAGACGAAAAGGAAAGCTACGTCTCCCTTCTGCTCTTCTCTTCCGAAGGAGACTTGCCATCCCAAGCAGGACTGCTTATGGCCCAAGGCCAGAGTCCTTCAAGGGACTTTTGAGAAATGGTCTGTCGATCCAACTTGGCCTCAATGATAACCCCTGCCTCAGCCTTCCAAGAATCACACACACACACACACACACACACACACACACACACACACACACACACACACACACACACACAAATGGTTCTTCTATATAACTCTGGGCGTGATAGCACACGCCTTTAATCCCAGCACTCGGGAGGCAGAGGCAGGTGGATTTCTGAGTTCAAGGCCAGCCTGGTCTACAAATTGAGTTCCAGGACAGCCAGGGCTACACAGAGAAACCCTGTCTCAGAAAAAAAAAAAAAATCTTGTTCTATATAACTCTGGATGCCCTGAAACTAGCTCCTGATCCTGGCTGGCCTTGAACTCAGGTATCAGTCTCTCTGCTTCCAGAATTAAAGGTATATGCTACCACACCCAGTCCAAGGAACTTTGGTTTGTACTAGAAGGGCAGTAGTGGTATATTCCTTTAATCCCAGGGAGGCAGGGGCAAGCAGATCTTTGGAGACCAGCCTGGTCTACAGAGGGGATACCAGGACAGAAAAACTGTCAAAACACAAAAGTGTTCTTCCCTCACTAGAGGTGCAAAGCAGATAAGCATCACTTGTCTGAGAATGAAGTCAACACAGGAAAAGAAACCAAGAAAGGAGGTTTAATCTTACTTATCATATAATGCTTACAGCCGGTGAACCAACCAACCTATGCTACTCAAACAATAAAGTGCCTTTTTACAGCCTAGGCCAGTCTCAGAAAGTTGCTGCACGTTGCAGGATTTGGTCACGGTGTGAACCCCTGAGAATGTGAACTGTAAAAATCTGTTTCTTGTTCTGGTGTGGCTCAGCCCTAAGACACACCCTTAAACCCAAGAGCTTTCTGTAAGAACTAAACAAAGTAAAGAGGCAGAGGAAGCAGCCAGTTGGCAGGAGTGAACATAAGAAAACCCAGGAAGGAGAAAGGAGGGGCTGGGAGCTGACAGACAGCCTGGAGGAGCTTTTCATCTTCTGGGATGTTGGTGGAGGAGGAGGCTCAGCCGGGTGTGCTCTGCCTCTCTGAGCCTTGTGGCTTTCACCACAGCATCTGAGTCTTCATTTGGTACATCCAATCAATGTTTGGGGATTTTGTTTTGAAAACAGGTGCATGTGACCACAAACAAGAAGCCCCATAACAAGGGCCTGAGTTTCCCTTTCCCATTGGTCACCCGAGAGAAGGGTCTACTTGCTTCTAGCTTCACACTACCAGCAAAGACAAACATACATCTTTCTTTCTTGAGTCAAGTTAGGGAAAAAAAAAAACAACCCTACAAGATCTTTGTGATAAGAATGTTTCTTCCAATTCCAGTTGAAAGATATCAGAGAGCTGTGTTAGCCTGCTAATAATATATCCTGGTAACAGTGAAATTAAAGGTCTTGACAGGTATTGGTGACACTCAAGAGGCAGAGAGGCAAGTGATCCCTTCAGCCCCAGGCCAGCTGGGGCTACAAATGAGACATCAAAAAACCAAGAGCAGGAGCTGGAGAGATAACTTAGCGGCTAAGAGCATGGTCTCCAGAGGACCCACACGGCAAATCACAACCATTTGTAACTCCAGTTAGTTCTAAGGAATCTGATACCCCAGGCATACAAGTGGTGCACAGACATACATGCAGACAAAACAGCCATACACATCAAATAAGACAAATTCCTTAAGTTCATCATTCTTGGCCTAGAGAGATGGCTCAGTGGTTAAGGGCACTGGCTGCTCTTCAGAGGTCCTGAGTTCAATTCCCAGCAACCACATGGTGACTCACAACCATCTGTAATGGGATCTAATGCCCTCTTCTGGTGTCTGAAGACAACTACAATGTACTCATATACATTTAATAAATAAGTAAATCTTTTAAAAATTAAGTTTATGATTCTCATTTTCCCTACAGGCCCTTACTTAGATCCCTCACTGGGTTCTATTGGTTTCCTTATCCTGATGACTGATGTAAGGCTACAGTCACCAGTCACCAAACACAGTCCATCTGTGGAAGATGTAAAGCCACTTTCTTGAAGATGCTTTTGTGTCCTAACAAGCATCTATTGTCATGAGAGATTAAAGGGACTGGCGAGAACCTTAAAGAACAAGGGTTTGTACCAGGCATGGTGGTGCCTACCTTTGACTCCAGCACTCGGGAGGATCTGAGTTCAAGGCCAGCCTGATTCATTACAAGCTCTAGGACAGCTAGGACTACATAGAGAGACCCTGTCTCAAAAGAACACAGCACATATAAAGGACGTGTGTATATCAGGCTAGAATGTAAGTAAAGACTTAATGAAAGCCAAACCAAGGCAGATAACAAGTTGGAGCCCAGCCTGAACTATACAGTGAAACCCTGTCTCAAAACAAAATCCAGTGTGTAAGTACATGTTTTATTTTTTTAAAGAAAGATTTATTTTTATCTGTATGAATGCCCTATCTGCATATACACCTGCACACAGGGAAAGGGCATCAGATCACATTATATACGGTTGTGAGCCACCATGTGGTTGCTGGGAATTAAGCTCAGGACCCATTGCCCTTAACTGCTGAGCCATCTCTTCAACCCCCTCTGCTTTACTAACATACACACATGCCTTACATATGTAAACAAAAAAATGTATACATGGAGCTAGAGAGATAGCTCTTCAATTACTAGTACTGGCTGCTTTTCCACAGGACCTGGGTTCAATTCCCAGCACCCACATAGCAGTTCACAACTGTCTAGCTCCAAATCCAGACCGCACCCACACAGACACACGTGCAGGCAAAACACCAATAAATAATTTTTAAAAAGTATATTCATACTTAAAATTTTGCTACTCAAATACTGAGAAGAAACCCATACAATTTTCCATAAGCAGCAGAGATCAGAAAAAGTGGTAAAAGCGAGACTTTGCAGTATACACCTTTTTACAGTCCTGAAATCTGAACCTGTTGACTGTATTGACCACTGAAAAACCAATCCCCTTTTGATATCAACCAGCACTTCCCATCCTAGGCTAGGCCTCTCTCTCCCCTGCAAGCCCTTCTCCAAGCCTGACAGGCAGGAGCCACTCCTGACTCGTGGAGGTGAATGACGGACATGGTCACACCGTGATGCCTTTATAAGGAGGCTTTATTGTTAATTATTTACCTTAATAGTCTCAGAAAGAAGAATAGATTAGCTCAGTCCAACATGATTTGCAGTTGGCAAAATCTAGTGAAGCAAGTGTTCTGATTGCTAAGGATTTAATCTGGGTGCTTTTAATACTTAGCCATCTAACACTTTCAACATAATCCAGAACTATGCATCAGCCCCTCCTTTTCCCTTTACCACCACACCTACCTCCCTTCATTACGGAAATATCTTCATTAAATATGATTCCCAGAGGACAGGTTCCCTGGAGCAAATAGCCATGAGGACAGTGCACAAAAAGAAAACTGAAAATAAAACTCTGTATGATAATTTACTAATCTAAGGAAACAAAACCTTCCAATATATTAAGAAATAAATCCAGTTACAAATGCACTAGTAGGTCTGTGTGGAGGCTCTGGCAGAGTAACTGAGAACAGCCAGTTATTTACAAGAGACACAAGCAGGAAGGGCGCACCTAGCCCAGCAAGGGCCTCAGAAGCCAAAAGTGTTCTCTCCGCTGTAGGCCACATACAAGAATCCATCTTCATCTTTTTCCTTCTCGTAAAGCTGTCCCATAGTTAGGCTTGAAAGAGAAAAAAAAAAAAAAAATGAGTGAGAATTGAGTCCTGGTATCAAGAGGAAAAATGAGGCCTAAGGATCGGACGCTTTGTGGTTGGTGGCTAGGAGGTAAAAATAATTCCGGTACCTGCTGTGACCTGCAATCTGCTCTACGGAAAGAAAACAGAGGCAAGGAAAACTGAAGATGGGCTGAGGGGTGGCGGTGGCTCACTGACAACATTAACCTAGCAGGCACAGGGCCCACAAAAAGAGGGCAGAGATCACAACAAATTAGGATGCAGGCCCAGCACATGCCTAGAATCCCTGCACTCATGTTGAAACCTGTAAGGAAGCCAACTCCTTGGAGATGGAAAGGATCATCCCACTGTCACAGGGAACATGTTGGGTTCTCTTCGTATTTATTTAAATATTTACAACTCAGACTCAAAGTCAAAGATAAATGTGGATCCTTGTTATGAACACACTCAGGCCATAATCTCGAGTCCCCAGAGATCTTATACACTATGATCCTTATGTACAATGCAAAGCTCCCACGGTACCTGGGACCCAAAGAAACCTTCCCGAGGCCAAGGATGTACTTCAGTGGTAGAGTGCTTGCCCAACAGGGGTGAAGGCCTAGGCTGGATCCCCATTATTTCAAAAGAATAAAATGTAATAAGACTGCTCAAGCTTCCGAAGAACCTCCAAAAATAGGATTCCTTAACTAAACCTGGGGGTGGAGGCCCAGCTCGCCTTATGCTGCAAAACAGACTGCCGGAAAACTGAGTTGTCTCAATGAGAGTAGTAACACCTACTGCAACCACATGCAAGCGCTGGCCACGTGACCATGCTGAAGAAGTATGAGCACAAGTGGTAAGTCAACCAGGACCAGCAGGAAGAATCTGACCCAAGAACAAGTCGCTGTGGCACAAGTTGTCTAAATACGGACACAAAAGAGATGCAGCTCAGCTGGTAGAGTTCTTGAATAGTATAGTTACAACATGGGTTCAGACCAGACACCAGTCCATCCCACATTACATAAAAAAGCCTAGGAATGGTGGCTCAAACCTATAATCCCAACACTGACAGGAGGATTGTAAATTCAAGGTCACCTGTGGCTCCATTATCAAATTCTAGGCCAGCCTTGCTGCATAAGACCTTGTCTCCAAAACAACTAAATGCATTGCATACCAAGGACCAATGGGGAAATAAAGAGATTCAGGGTTCGATTCACCCCTGGCCTTTGTTGCTGGTGTTTAACTGAGACTCATATGTAAACAAGGGATGCGGCCCATTAATTGAGGGGGAGTTTTTGCTTCCCTTTTTCACTTCCCACCCCATTTACAAGCTTAGCATGAATGGCTGTGTGAGTAGATTAGTAAGTAATAATGTGGGGGATAAATATGGATCTGTTGTTATGCCAGGCAGTGGTGGCCCACACCTTTAATCCCAGCACTTGGGAGGCAGAGGCAGGTGGATTTCTGGGTTCGAGGCCAGCCTGGTCTACAGAGTGAGTTCCAGAACAGCCAGAGCTACACAGAGAAGCCCTGTCTCGAAAAAACCAAAAGAAAGAAAGAAAGAAAGAAAGAAAGAAAGAAAGAAAGAAAGAAAGAAAGAAAGAAAGAAAGAAAGAAAGAAAGAAAGAAAGAAAGGAAAGAAAGGAAAGAAAGGAAAGAAAGGAAAGAAAGGAAAGAAAGGAAAGAAAGGAAAGACGGAAAGACGGAAAGACAGAAAGACAGACAGAAAGCAAGCCTGTTGTCTTTTCCAGTCACAACAGTTCTCTATGTGAGGCTCTCTTAATGTGGAATTTGTGAACTAACTCTGGATGCACTGGAGAGATGGCTCAGCAGTTAAGAGCACTTGTAGCTCTTACAGAAGACCCAGGCTCCCACCACCCACAGGGCAGTTCACAACCATCTGTAACTCCAGTTCCAGGCAATCTGATATCCTTTAATGACCTCCCTGGGCAGCAGACATGCAGTGCACACATATATACATTTGGGTAACTCTCATGCACATACATTAAAATCTAAATAACAAAAAGAGGGCAAACATCTCTGAACACATTGTCTAATCAAAATCCTACAGTTAAGGGAAGAAAACCCTATTTAGCTACTTCTAAAACAGAAATCACCAGATTTATCCAGCAACTGAAATGTGGCATCTGAACTGAGGCTTGCTAAGTGGCAAAACACAAGATTTCAAAATAAAGCAAGTTAGGTTACATGCTGAAATGACAACTCATGTAGCCCAGGCTGGTCTTGCACTTGCAAGTTCACCCATGTTTAACTTGCTGAGGATTAAGGAGCTTCTAGAATTGTTAAGACCCACATGAAGTTTGCCTGCCATTCCCATGGAAGCCCAGTCCTGGGGTAGAGGAAGCAGGCTCATGAGAACCTGCTGTGTTGATTTTCATGGCAACCTGAGCTGCCTTTGGGATCTCTAGAGCGCTTTGTAAGCATCTCCATGAATGACATGAAATCTTGTGGTGGGACTCAGGTCCCCCACCCCTGACCCCATCTGTAGCCTGGCTATTCTGGAAATTGAACTCTAAACAGATCTGGCTTTGAACTTGGTTCCATCTGGCTCTGCCTCCCAAGTGTGCCCCACCACCTGTACTGTGACTACCCAGTGAAGTAGGCCAACCCCAATGACCTAACATCAGATCCTTGTACCTTTGGCAAGGATCTTCCGTGGAACAGTGTGCCTCATACAGACTAACAAATGTCCCATCAATAAAAGTTCACTCAAATGAAGCAGACGCAGGCAATACTGACCCTGCGTAGGAGATAGTTTATAGCAGAGGCAGGCATATGTTAGCCTAGGACCTGTTCTATAAAGCTCAGGGCAGATGGCCTTCCCTCTCAGAGACAAGACCTGAGCACTTGCACTGAGGTGGCCATCAGAATGGTCGGTCAGGAGTCCTAAAGCGGAGGCAGCTCTAACATACCTGCCAGGCAAGCTCTGCAGACCCGCTGGACAGTTAGATCAAGTAAGCCAAACCACAATTTCAAGGCTTCCTACCTAAGGTGTATGGAGAAGACACCCAAAGTCTTCAGTACAATGCACTCTCCTGCTGGAGCTCTAGAAAGAACAATGCTGAGGATGTGGGGCACTGCTACCTTCTAACTCTTGATTCTCAGGAATTAAGAAATGGAAAATGCGGGCTGGTGAGATGGCTCAGTGGGTAAGAGCACCCGACTGCTCTTCCAAAGGTCCGGAGTTCGAATCCCAGCAACCACATGGTGGCTCACAACCATCTGTAACAAGTTCTGACTCCCTCTTCTGGAGTGTCTGAATACAGCTACAGTGTACTTACATATAATAAATAAGTAAATCTTAAAAAAAAAAGAAAGAAATGGAAAATGCAAGCCCGGGCGTGGTGGCGCACGCCTTTAATCCCAGCACTAGGGAGGCAGAGGCAGGCAGATTTCTGAGTTCCAGGCCAGCCTGGTCTACAAAGTGAGTGCCAGGACAGCCTTGGCTACACAGAGAAACCCTGTCTCGAAAAACCAAAAAAAAAAGAAAAAAAAAGAAATGGAAAATGCAGGGCTGGAGAGATGGCTCAGCAGCTAAGAGCACTGACTGCTCTTCCAGAGGTCCTGAGTCCAAATCCCAGCAACCTCATGCTGGTTTACAACCATCTGTAATGAGATCTGATGCCTTCTTCTGGTGTGTCTGAAGACAGTTACAGTGTACTCATATACATAAAATAAATAATTCTTAAAAAAAAGAAGAAAAATCGAAATTGGCAAATGTAAGAAATGGTGTACAAATGTACATATAATAAATAATTCTAAAAAAAAAAAAGAAAGAAATGGAAAATGCCAATGGCAAATGTAAACCATGGAGCCAACCTATGGTGAGATGATGTCTCAAGTGCTAAGAAGAATCCCAGTTAATTCCCTGAAAGGCTGCTTGCTCCCTGTGCCTCCATTCAAGTCACAAAGATCCAGGCAACACCCTTTCTCCAGTGGAGGAACTGACCAACAGTAACGCCAAGTCTCAGTAAGAGCCAGGTGCGGGACTCACTATGGCATTAGTTTTAGCTTCCTTCTCTATCGTCCTGTGAACTGGGGAAGGCTGACCTAGGGCTCATGTGAGCACCACTCACGGTGGAATTGCCTTCAACTCTGAACCAAAGGCAGGCCATGGAGACACTGAGTCATAAATAGGCTGGCGGTGTGATGACCACCTGGCCAGCCATCTGCCGTGCAGCTCATGTGTTTTGCTGTCTTTCAGCAAGGGAGGACAGTGGGGTAAGGCAGGTACTCTTTGCCCACCACGGTGAACCTTGAAAGGCACTGGTTGTGAGGTGAACTTTTAACAGGACCCAAACCAAAATACCCAGAGCTGAGTGGGGACGGCTTGACACATGTTTCTCTGACATCTTCTGCCACTCCTAAAACACACCTTTCTTTTCTTTTAAAACAATTGTTTTTATGTGTGTGTACAGGTCAGGACAATCTGTAGGATCCAGTTCTCTCTTTCCACAATGTGTGTTCCAGAGATCAAACTCAGGCCACCAAGCAAGCACCTTTACCTGCTGGGTACCTTCACCAGACCAATAGCCATTTCTGAGAGAAGTGTTTACCCAGAATTGATCACAACTGTTAAGTTTAAGCACACTTCTCAACAAGATGGTCCCTAAGACATCTTACCAGACTTTAAGACCGAGAACCAACCAACTGCCACCTCCAGCAGCACTGGTCTCTCCAGGCCAAGCTGGCAACAAGCTGAGGATGTGTACTCAATAACACACTCCTGTTTTTAGTTTGTTTTTGTTGTTTTATTTTTGAGACAGTCTATGTGGCTCTGCCATCTGGAATCCACTATGTAGACCAGGCTGGCCTTGAACTCAGAGCTCTGCCTCCCTGTCTCCTGCACTGGGACTAAAGATGTGCACCATAACACTCAGCTTCCTGTCTCTACTTTAAACTTCTATAAACAAAGAGCAGACCTGGGTTTCCCGTCTACTACCATGCCTGGGAAACTGGTAGACCAATGCGTTCTCAGTTCTGCCTGCATGAAGGCATAGTTCCTCTTCTGTGCTCAGCCAGATTCTTGATGTAAGCACTCAGGTAGAATTCAACTTTCTAATATTACATCAAACAGGCAGTTGAGGCCTGGCCTGGCCTTTATGTTGGGTTCTAGGACAACTAAGAGGTATGTAGAGAGTCTCAAAAACAGGAGAGAAAGAAAAGGCAGCTGAGATATCTTTTTTTGTGTGTGTGGTTGTTTTCCAGACAGGGTTTCTCTGTGTAGCCCTGGCTGTCCTGGAACTCACTGCGCAGGCTGGCCTCGAACTCAGAAATCCACCTGCCTCTCCCTCCCAAGTGCTGGGATTAAAGGCGTGTGTGACCACCGCCTGGCTGTTTTTGTTTTGTTTTTTTTTTGAGATCTCACTTTAAAAAAAAAAACCACAAAAAACAACAGTAACTCAAAAAACAAAGGACAACCCCTTCAGGCTTGCCTCTTTGTGTATACAGCATCTGTATTCAAAACTACAATACTAACCCGAGACTCTCCGTGCTTAGCCCAGGGCTCAGCTCTCCCCATAACCGATGCACTCTATTCAACCTCAAGCACCACTGCCCCTCTGCAGCCTGTCAATCATGGCAGAAGGACCAGGGCTCCTGCACGCCTAGATTCCTTTTCTCTCTCTGCTCATCTCCCCAGCCACTGTGCAAGCTGCAAGCATGGCATGAATGTCGGAGGCTCCGGGGTTCCCTAAGGAAACTGCCAGACTTTGAGGAGATGGTGAAGCTGAGTCACCACAGCTTTAGGCAAGAGACCCTGCTGTACTTCCCTTTGGGCTCTGATGGATAGTGACATTTGCATGGGTCTGAAATGCCACGTGCCTCTTTTGATTATTCTCCAGTTTGGGTTTGGGATTTGATTTTTGGAGGAGGCCTCAACTATATTCTCCAAGGTAGCCTGCTCCTGCCTCAGCCTGCTAAGAACTGGAACTACAAGTGTCTACTACCCCAAACCTGGCCCACAAATACATTTTGCTTTGTTTTCATTTGTTTGGTTTTTCTAAGACAGGATTTCTCTGTGTAGCCTTAGTTGCCCTAAAATTCACCAGGCTGGCCTTGAACTCAGAGATTCACCTGCCTATGCCTCCCCAAAGTGCTTGGATTAAAGGCGTGCAGTCAGCACTGCCCTGGCTCTAAAACCTTTTCTTTTTGTCTAATACAAGGTCTTTCTACGTAGCCCTGGCTATCCTGGAATTCACGAGGCTGTATGGGACTTACAGAGACCCACTTGCATGCACCACTACAGCCCAGCAACAAATATTTTTTAAAACCCCCAAAGAAATACAGATTAGCCTGTAGGGCAAAAAGTCAGTAACTGGGACCTTAAGTACTAAAGGCCTTCATGCTCTGTCCTGAGGAACCAGAATTTGGTTTCTGGGGTCTGATCACTAGGCCCTAGATCACTTCAGTCGAATGTAACCTGCTTTAGGGTAGACTCAGCAGACTAGAAAGGCAAATAGAAGAAATAAAAATGGTCTCGTGTTTTTCTAGAAAGAACCTGGAGTGAAAACGGCTCTGATGTGACCTCTGTCGCACCACTTCACTTCCAATCGATTTATACTTCAGGGACAACAGGAGAAGGGTGAGGAGACACAGAAGCCATTCCCATCCCTAGACATTAGGGTCCATTAGAGAGGCCTGAGCCGTTCCCTTCTAGAGCTGAGTGCATGGCTTAGTAGAACACTTGCCTGGCAAGACAAGGCCCTGACCTGGGTCCCCACTTAGTGCCAGAGGACAGGCACTAAGGACACTAAACCAGTGCCACTGCTGCTCGTGTCCTACTTCCTCTCCAGAGGTAGGAAAGCAGGATCACCAAGGTGCCATGCAAGGTCTGGAATCCATCAAGGATTTACTTCCTTCTACCTTAAGGGGAGCAGAGTGGCCCCACAGATGCCCCAGCTTCCTCCTGGTAAAATAAAGTGCACAGCCATCAACAAAGTGCCCAAGAGCCTCTGAATGAAGGCTGAGAGAGGCAGAGGGATGACAAGACCTCCAGAGCTATAGGTGGCACAGAAAGGTAGCACCCAGTGGCTCAGGCTCTGAGTCTTCAGGCTCTGGCTTTCCTATCCCCTCAGGCCAAGTATTTATTGGCTTGTCTGAAGCTTCTGCTATTCTCCCGAACTTCCTCTCTACCAGAGACCAGAAATAGATAGTACAAAGATTTACAAAGAAACAGTACCAAGACAATAGCCAATCTTTCACCTTAATAGAAATAAGATATAAAATTTGACTTAGCTCTCTTTTGGAACTTTTTCTTTTCTTCTTTCTTTCTCTCTCTCTCTCTTTCTCTCTCTCTCTCTCCCTTCCTTCCTTCCTTTTTTTTGATAGAGTCACTGTAGAGCCCAGGGTCACTGTATAGGAATTCTTTAATTCCCAATCAAACTAAGAGCTGTGTGTGTGTGTATGCGTATGTGTGTGCATGTGGTCCAGTATGCCACCACATCTGGCATCTTTTGTAGTTCTCAGTGAATCTTGTTCCTACAAACTAGGCTAGCCCCCTAGCTAGTTTAGGTCACTAAATTAGATGTAACAAGGAATCCCCACTGGGGAGACACATGAAAGCTGAAATATGACTCAGGGTTTTAAATGCCCAGTCATTAATGGGAAAGGAGTAACCAAGTCTCAGCCAAGCTAGTCGATTTTCCTTCCCCAGGGGAGTTAAAAACAGGCTGTGAGCTACATGGCCCCTGCCTAAATTCTGGTCCCTGGTAGAGAGAAAAGGAAACAGTTTAAATGAATCAATGAGACCCAGGGCTGGAGAGATGGCTCAGGGGTTAAGAACACAGATTGCTCTTCCAGAAGTCCTGAGTTCAATTCCCAGCAATCACATGGTGGCTCACAACCATCTGTAATGAGATCTAATGCCCTCTTATGGTGTATCTGAAGACACCTACAGTGTACTCATACAGATAAAATAAATAAATCTGTAAAAAAAAAAAAAATAGATGAGACCCTCATCGCAGGCCTCAGTTCTACCTATGGCTTATGGCCAAAAAAGTTGTGAAGGATTTGAGGAGTAATTTGTTGAGGGCATGGGGTTTGCACATGTGTGTGTGGAGGCCAGGTCAACACAGGGTATCTTAGTCAACTTCTGGGTGCATGTTAAAGTCCAGATCTGGGTCTGGGGAGATGACTTACTCTGTGAGCAAGTGGACCTATGTTTAGATCAGTAAGCTCAAGGTTCAGTGAGAGACCCTGTCTCCAGATGTATGCTAGAAGGCTTAAAGTAAAAGCTCTAGTCAGGAAGCCTTACAACCTGAGTGCTAATGTGGAAGAGAATCAACTCCAGATGTTGTCCTCTGAACTTTACACAGATACAAGCACACACCCATATACATCAAATAACACCAGATACTCTTAAAATTAATTCAAACATAAATGCCCTTAGCCATCCCCTAAAGCTATTGATATGCAAATTAAGAGTTGGGTGTGGAATAAAAATTTTTTAAAAGTGAAAGTAGCTGGGTGTGGTGGAGCACGCCTTTAATCCCAGCAGTTGGTATGCAGAGGCAGGTGGATTTCTGAGTTCAAGGCCAGCCTGGTCTACAGAGTTCCAGGACAGCTGGGGCTACACAGAGAAACCCTGTCTCGGAAAAAAAAGTTGGGTGTGGTAGCTCATGCCTTCAATTCCAGGGAGGCAGCAGGATGAGTTCAAGGTCAGCCTGGTTTAAAAGTTCAAGGACAACCAAGGCTACATAAAAGAAACAACCCACAAAAGTCACTTGATATGCACTCACTGATAAGTGGATATTAGCCCAGAAACTTAGAATACCCAAGATACAATTTGCAAAACAAGAAAAATCAAGAGGCAAGACCAACGTGTGAATACTTCATTCATCCTTGGGATAGGTAACAAAACACCCATGGAAGGAGTTAGAGACAAAGTTTGGAGCTAAGACAAAAGGATGGACTATCCAGAGACTACCCCACCCAGTGATCCATCCCATAATCAGTTACCAAACCCAGACACTATTGCATATGCCAGAAAGATTTTGCGGAAAGGACCCTGATATAGCTTCAGTGAGGCTATGCCAGTGCCTAGCAAATACAGAAGTGGATGCTGCTCACAGTCATCTATAGGATGGAACATAGGGGCCCCAATGGAGGAGCCAGAGAAAGTACCCAAGGAGCTGAAGGGGGTCTGCAACCCTATAGGTGGAACAACAAAATGAACTAACCAGTACCCCCAGAGCTTGTGTCTCTAGCTGCATATGTAGCAGAAGATGGCTTAGTTGGCCATCATTGGAAAGAGAGGCCCCTTGGTCTTGCAAACTTTATATGCCTCAGTACAGGGGAACGCCAGGGCCAAGAAGTGTGAGTGGGTGGGTAGGGGAGCAGGGCATGGGGGGAGGTATAAGGAACTTTCCGGATAACATTTGAAATGTAAATAAAGAAAATATCTAATTAAAAAAAGGAGGAAATAAACTATCTTGAAAAACCAAAAGAGAGAAAGAGGGAGGGATAGGGAAAGAGAGGAAGGGAGGGAGGGAGGGAGGGAAGGAAAGAAGGAAGGAAGGAAGGAAAAGGAAAGGAAGAAGTTGTACTAAGAACACCTCCTATGGTTTGAGTTTTATAAGCGGCGAATGGATTTCCAAGCCACAGGCCCAGCTAGCAAACACTTCTTACCTGGACTGTGGGACTGTCTTGTCCACAAACAGGAAGATGGCCTTCTCGGAGGGAAGCTGGATCCTTTTCCTGATGATCCACATGAACTGAGCCACAGTGATGTCCGAGGGGACCAAGTACTTCCTCTTGTCTATGTCAACAATCTGAGAGCCCGAGACTTTTTCCACGATCACCTGGGAAAGACGGGTCAGAAGCTCAGGCCAGTCCTCCACAGAGCAACTTTTGCCTGGAATCCACAAAGGCTGCTACCTGGTTCCCAGCACTGTGAGAGGGACGGCGAGGGAGAGCGAGCTCCAGCACTTACCCACAGGGCTTGATTGCTCCAGTCTGATGAGCAGAGTGTGGACAAGGCAGTGTGTGGGAAACGGCACAGATGAGTAAATCAATATGCCCACAGCTCAAGAAGCCCCGCTCTGGAGGCCCAGAGCTGACTGATATTCCTCATTTCTGATCTCAGCGTTTGTAAGAGAAGCACAGCTACAAAGCTTTCTATCTTCTTCCAGAGACAGGGTCTCTCTGTTAGTCCCAGATGTCCTGGAACTGTAGACCAGGCTGTCCCCAAACTCTGAGATCAGCTGCCTCTGACCCCTGAATGTTGGGACTGAAGGCACGTGCCACCCCACTGCAAGGGTAGCTCTCTAACATTTTATCTAGGCCGATGAAAAGATTGATCTGGCTAGGGTTTCATCTGTCATCTTTTGATCCATAGATAGACCCTGTTAGAGCATTCCAATCCCCAACAACACTGGAAAGAAATGGATGAACTAAGGGCAAAGCTATACAACTACAGCCACCCAAGAGCCGACATTTTCATTTGGCCTGTTGCTTCTCTCTGAACAGTTAACATTTATCCTCCTGCTTCTCAAAGGGACTGTTTACAAGCAAAGCACTACAATAGTAAGACTTTATGTCCTTCAAAAATCAATAGTGATATCAGAAACGATCGCCCCAACTAGGGCAGAAAGCAGAAATAAAGCAACATACTTATTGATTAGAGGCAAAACGAGAGCATTTCAGATTTGTTAGTCAAACAAGGATGGCAGAATCAGGGTAAAGAGAAACTCGAAGTTAAAGGTCCAGCGTTAAAGATGACTACCTTGAAAGGATGCTACCGTATCCAACCCCAAATGCCAGTCTCCCTCCACCATCATTCCCCAAAGTGGCAGTGACCTGTTGCCCTGTCCTAGAACACGGTTCCTTACATAATTGGTGAGGGAGCCGAGAGGCTGCAAGCAGCTTGCTGCCCTAGATCGGGAGATTCAGCACTGGTGCCCCTGGACAGCACCAGCCCCTTAAGCCCCAAGCTTGGGCCGGCGGAACCCCAGGCTGTCCTCGGTCTCTGGGCTACACCTTGAGACCTTAAGTTCTCAACTGTTGCACGGCCTAGCGCGCCCGCCCGACACCTCTCCTAGACGCTAAGGGTGACAGCGGGGTGAGGGGGCGGGGAGTCCACACTCACCGGAACTCGGTCGGGGTACTTCGCTCTGATCTTCGCGGATTCCACGCATCTGTGTTCTGGGGAAGAAGAAAACCAGGCTGACATTCGCACTTGCCGGACAGCAGGGCCGCCGCTGCCGGAACCCCTTCTTCCTGTCCGCCCTTCTCCGCCCGCAACCTGCCTGCGTGCGTACGCCCCGAGTCCTAGCCCCGGAGTCCCTCGCCACAGATCCCCTCAGGAACTCCCAGCGAGATCCACGTAGGGCGACACGGGTCCGTGGGAGGCGCCAGGATGCCGGGGCCTTGGCGACCCAGCGGGCCCGGCAGGGCGGCGGGAGTGGGGGAGGGGCCGCGATCTGGGGCCCCGCAGGCCGACCGCGCTTACCCAGAGAGTGGTCCTCCTTAAACATCCACTTCATGGCGACGGGAAGCGACGGAGCCGGCTCTTCGAGCCGCGGACTTCGGCGAAGCGACCACAACAACAACGGAGGCGGCGGCGGCAGCGACGACTACTCCACAGGCGGGACTTCCGGCTGCCGGAGCCTAGCAACCTCCCGGGGCGGGGCTTCCGGCGGGCCTGGTAAGAGCTTCAGTAGGCTACGATTACGTGAGAGGGCGGAGCCTAAGCGGAGACCTAGGAGCGCTCCTGGGAATGGAGACTGACGTAGGTGGCTGGGAAGTCTGTGAGTGACAGTGGAGACTTTAGGAATTAGTGACTGGAATGGAGTTTCAGGATTGTGCATGACAGGCAGGTCATGGCTCATAGCTTGGAACGCTTGTAAAGGGCTCTGGAAGGGGAAGTCTGGGGCTTAAGGAGAAATGAATATTAATTTTTGGCTGGGTGAGAAGGCGGGAGCTCGGCATGGAGGGATAACCTGTTCCAAGCGCTGTGTGCAACGAGTACTGGTGACCACCTAGAGGTCTAGTATAGGAGTTGTTGCACCTAAAATTTGATTTAAACAAATCTCACTTCCCACTCACGAATACATATTTTAAACATTCATGAACACTTATGAACAAGTACCACACATACTCATTTAGTCAACGGAATATCCCTGATCACAGAGATTCTTTATCGGAAACTGTCAGAGGCGAAGTGCCAGTGTCAGGCGGGGAGGATTCCTGGGAGAGCTGGTCATAAGACACCCTAGGAGAAGGAGCTGGCAGTGGGAGTGGCTCGGCACTAACCCTGAGCTGTGGGTGTCACCTGCCCTAGGCACAAGCCTCGAGGTTCCACCCCTGTCCAAGTCGTAGCATAGTCATCCAGGAAGTCGGCTCTGGGTCACCATCTGTTTATGCACTGGTGAACACAGAACATGAATATGCAGTTAATCGGCCACCTGACCACGTGCTTATATGATCTGCCGCATCTGTAGAGCCAGTGTTTGAACCTTGTCATCAATCATTCCCTACAGTTGAAATTCCTGATAGATGCTGTGGCTATAACTTCATTCTGAAAGTATTTGTTATTTTCCACTGGGGGGAGGGGAGAGACTCAGTTCCCAGCAGGTAAAAACGCTTGGTGCCAAGCCTGCCAGACGGAGTTCAATCCTGAGGACCCAAGTGATGGAGGACAACCTGTTTACAAAGGTTATCTTCTGGCCTCAAGGCATTCACTGTGGCAAGCCTCCATACACATACACACCCAGATGCAGGGAAGATAATGAAAATCTTAAGGAAAAAAAAATTTAATTTAAAGAACTTTTAAAACTTTGTGTTAGCTGGGTGTGGTGGCCCATGCCTTTAATCCCAGTACTTGGCAGGCAGGTGGATTTCTGAGTTCAAGGCCAGCCTAGTCTACAGAGTGAGTTCCCAGACAGCCAGGGCTACACAGAGAAACCCTGTCTGGAAAAAAAAAAAAAAAAAAGACTGTGTCTGAGCAACTAGGTGTTTGTCTTCTGCAAAACAAAAAATGCATTGAGTGTTATGTTGCAGACATAACACAGTGCTGTTCTGGAGACTGGGAGAAATCCATGGAGCAAAACAAACAACACCCCTGCTGTAGCAGAGCTTTTGTGCCTTGGGAACAGAAACTAAATGTCAGGTGATGACAGGTGACATTTAGAAAAGTAAAACAGTGGATGACAAGAACATGAAGCACTGCTGGGGTGGAGGGCTACTACAGAAATTGTCAACTGCCAGGAACACAGGGGACCCCAAGTGGCTAAAGAAATGAGAAGGAGTGGGACGAGATAAGGGTCAGAAAGATCTGGAACAAACCGGTGTTTTGAGTTGCACAACTGTGACTTTTACCATCAGGTAACAAGAGCTTTTAAGAAGATCTGTAATGCATTCAAGCATTTTTTTTTTTTTCAAGATAGGGCTTCTCAATTTAGTCCTGGCTGTCCAGGAAATCACTCTGCAGGGCAAGATAACCTAGAACTCAGAGATCTGCCTGCCTCTGCCTCCTGAGCTCCCGGAACTAAAGAACTTTGCCGACACGCCCAACTCATTCAGACATTTTTTTTAAACGATCAGGTTAACCTGGGAGTGTAGTTCAGAGATGGAGCACACCCAGGCCTGGATTTAATCCCCAATGTAAGAAAGAGAGAGACGGGAAAGAAATCACTAGCTGGAGATTTAGCTTAGCCAGTAGAGGACAGCATGCCTGAAGCCTTGGGTTCAATCCCTAGAAACACATAAACCAGCCTGGAGGTTTATACCTGAAATCTCAGTTGTTTGTTTGTTTGTTTGTTTCTTTTGTTTTTTTGGGGTTTTTTTTTTTTGGTTTTTTTTTTTTTTTTTTTTTTTTTTTTTTTTTTTTTTTTGGTTTTTCGAGACAGGGTTTCTCTGTGTAGCCCTGGCTGTCCTGGAACTCACTTTGTAGACCAGGCTGGCCTGGAACTCAGAGATCCACCTGCCTCTGCCTCCCCAGTGCTGGGATTAAAGGCATGAGCCACCACGCCTGGCTTTTTGTTTTGTTTGTTGAGACAGGGTTTCTCTGTAGAACAGCCCTGGCAGTCCTGGAACTCCCTTTGTAGACCAGTCTGACCTTGGACTCAGAAATCACCTGCCTCTCTCTAGGGTTAAAAGTGTGTACCTCAGCCGGGCATGGTGGTGCATGCCTTTAATCCCAGCACTTGGGAGGCAGAGGCAGGCGGATTTCTGAGTTCTAGGCCAGCCTGGTCTACAAAGTGAGTTCCAGGACAGCCAGGGCTACACAGAGAAAAGCTGTCTCAAAAACAAAAAAAAAAAAAAAAACAAACAAAAAACAACAACAAAAGTGTGTACCTCTATGCCCTGTTCACCTGCAAAGTCAATCAATGTGGAGGCAGGAGAGTTGGGAATTCAAGGTCATCCTCTGGTATCATTGGGTTGAAAACCATCCTGTTTCAAATCTATTTCTCAGGGGCTGGTGAGATGACTCAGGTAATAATATCTGCTGCCAAGACTAAGGACCCTTGAGTTTTGTCCCTAGGACCCTTGTAATGAAAGAAAAGAAGTGAACCGGTCAGTGATGGGGCTCACCTTTAACCCCAGCTCTCAGGAGACAGAGGTAGGCAGATCCTATCTCTCTGAGTTCAAGGACAGCCTGGTCTAAGAAATGAGTTCCAGGACAGCCAGGGCTACACAGACAAATCTTGCCTTAAAAACAAAAACAAAAAAAACAGGCTTAAGAGGCTGAAGTTTAGCTCAGTTGTAGAGTACTTTCCTACTATACACAAAACCCCTAGTTCGAATCTCCAACTGCAGAAAGGGAGTGAGGGAGAAATTTTTCAAAGCTGGTCATTATTGTGGAGAGCTTTTGGGGCCACTTGGCGCACAGGAGTGGGAGTGGGGGGCACTTTGACATTGGACCAGGACAAGGAAGTGTGCTAAAGGGAGGAATTTGACATTGAGCCAGGACAGGGAAGTAAGCTCAGGCCTGAATCTGATTTGGGGCTAGAACAAAGAAGTAGGCCTCAGGCATGAATATGATTTTGGGTTAGGATGGGGAAGTAGGCTCTGCTATCTTGGTCACCCTGATTAGCCCTTAGAAAAAGTGATCTTGGGACATTGTTTATTGCCTTGCTCGTTCCTTGACTATTTGTGTTTATTGTCTTGTTTGTTCCTTAACCTAGAACTGACCTTTTTACTTGCATGTAATTAAAATGGTAAAAAAGCAGATTGGGAAAAAAATAAAAGCATCTCAGCCTCTGAACTGGCTGGGGTCATGCTACAGTGTTGTCTAATTGTCTTTTTCTCTTTTTAATCCTCATTCCTGCCCTGGAGAAACTGTTGACTGACTGAGCTGGTTTGGTTACACTATCCCAGTCCAAGACCTGTGTCTATCCCTTAAAAGCATGTAAGAGCTAAGTACACTTCCTAGGGAGAAACCCACTGTTCATCACCCAATAGGCAGGCACGTCCCACGACAACTATGATGAGGAGCAATGTCTTTCTGTCTTATTTGCTCAGATGGTACCTTTTTTTCTTTTGGTTCATCCTTCATTAAAGCATCCATGTGTTGGTCATTGCATTTAGCTTTCTCAAATATTCTAAGGCACTGGATGCCTTCTACATGGGGGCAGCAAACGGAGGAGGTGAGTGGAGCAGTAGGAGGTAGATCAACCATCATGGCAGACCATTAAGTCAGGCAGGATGGACTTAGGATGATGGAGACAGAGGCAGACATGGACAGTGTAAGACAGCCAGGGGCCAGCACAAAGCCAAGGAAAGAAAATACAGGCTCAAGGAAAGAACTAGGAAGTGACTAGGCAAAAGAAATGCTGGCCAGTCTTGAGGCAGGAGTGCTAACCTGACCCAAGACTCCAAGGAGGAGCTCCTGTGGTGGATACAAAAAGAACTAAGGGTTCCATTCCGTTTTGTTTGTTTGTTTGTTTGTTTGTTTGTTTGTTTGTTTGTTTTTACTGTTGGTGGTGATGCTGTTTGGATGTTTTCTTTAATTTTGTTTATGACCAAGGTCTCGTGTGTGTATCCCAGGACAATATAGCCAAGACTGGACTTGAATTCCTATGCTTGTGGTTTATACATTCATGTATGTGGATGCCTGTGCCCACGTGTATAGATGTGATGGTCACAGTAGGATATCAGGGGTCTCTCCCTACCACACATCATTTATTCCTCTGAGACAGGGTTTCTTATTGAATCTGGAGCTAGTCTAGCAGTCACCAAAAGCCCCAGCCATCCTGAAATTACAGGCACACACATCCTGATCTGGCTTTTTCCTGAGCTCCTGTTTATGCTGCCAGTGTTCTTTCCTACTGAACCAGCCTGGCTTGGATGGTTGTGCTAGTTTCATGTAGCCCAGGCTGGCCTCAGGCTTGCTTTGTAGCCAAGCTTGGCCTTAAACACCTGATCCTCCTGTCTCAGCCTTCAAAACACTAGGATTTCAGGTATGAACCCCCTACTCCCATCTGAAATACATAGTTGGAAGGAAATGACTTTATCATCTTTTGAGGCAAACTTCAGGGACAGGAGAACACAATGTAGATTGGGTTGGTCTGGGACTCACAGAAATCCACCTCCCTCTGTCTCTGCTTCTGCCTCCCCAGTGCTGGGAATAAAGGTATACACCACCACACCCAGCTAAGGCTAAACCATTTTATACTTCTAAATTCGTAACAGTCACCTCCCTGTCTCACCGGTGACTTAGCGACAGTGTATGTTTCCTTCTGTCGACTCTTTGGAGGCAAACATTCTCTTACTCAGAGAACAACCACCACAAAGAATCTACATTACATTCAGCCATTCCAAAACGGTTATTTAAGCACAGTTTTTATTTTTTAATTTAAAAATACATTTATATTTCCTATTATTATTATTATTTATTTTTTGAGACAAGGTTTTTCATTGTAGCCTTGGCTGTCCTGGAAGTCACTCTGTAGACCAGGCTGGCCTAGAACTCAGAGATCTGACTGCCTCTGTCTCCTAAACACTGGGATCAAAGCTGTGTGCCAACACCTTTATTTTAACTACATGTGTTTGGGTGTTTTGCCTGCGTGTGTGTCTATGGACCATGTGTCTGCAGTGCCCACAGAAGCTGTTGGATCCCCTAGGACTGGAGTTACAGTTGGCTCTGAGCCCCTGTGTGGGTGCTGAAAGTCAAACCTTGATCCTCTGGAAAACCGGCCTCTCCAGCTTACTTACATGTTACACTACATTTACTTATTCATTATTTGTGCATAGATGCAGATGAGCACCATGACAGGCATGTAGAGGTCAGAGGACAGCCTTTCCAGAATTAAGATAGATGGTGGGAGCTGGAGAGATGACCCAATTGTTAAGAGCACCGATTGTTCTTGCAGAGGACCTGGAGAAAGGAGAATTGAGGGCCAGCACAGGCTACATAGTAAGACCCTACTTCCAAACAGGTAAAAATCTGTCTTCCATGTTAAGATATTGGTGTTAGTATTTACCTAAGTGATCAGCTAATGCTAACTTTGGGGAAGACAGTATCAGTGTTTATAGCTAACAAAGTACAACAGAAGGAGCCATTTAGTAAAATACCCTTTAACCTTTTTTTTTTTTTTTTTTTTTCCGAGACAGGGTTTCTCTGTGTAGCCCCGGCTGTTCTGAAACTCACTTTGTAGACCAGGCTGGCCTCAAACTCAGAAATCCGCCTGCCTCTGCCTCCTGAGTGCTGGGATTAAAGGCGTGCACCACTACGCCCGGCCTTTTATTTTTTGTTTTTGTTCTAACCTTTAAATAATCAGGGGGTTTGTTTCCTGTTTTCTATCTTTCCTGCTATGGGGCATAGTGAAAGCATTAACCTTGAAGACAAAAGTACCTGGTTCTAGGACGGTGGCCTTGTTATAGGAATGTCCCGACTTCAGTATGAACCTCAATGGAGTTTTTGCATTGAAACAAAGTCTCCAGTATCTCTGGCTGGTCTCAAACTCACAATGTAGCTAAAGATGACCTTGGACTTCTGATCCTTCTGTCTTCACCTGAAGAGTTGTTAGTGTTACAGATGTGGGCCAAGGTGCCTGGTTTAATGAAGTGCTGGAGATGAACTCAGGGCTTCCTGTATAGTAGGCTAGCCCTCTACCAACTAAGCTACATCAACCATCCTTATGTCATGAGTTAATAGATGATCTATGGGGTGATGTCAACATCTATGCACGTCTGATTTTGTACAATTGACACAGACTTTGGTGAGTGAAAATATCATTACAGTTGCTTTCTTTTTTTTTTTTTTAAGATTTATTTATTATATGTAAGTACACCACTGTAGCTGTCTTCAGACATTCCGGAAGAGGGCGTCAGATCTCATTATGGATGGTTGTGAGCCACCATGTGGTTGCTGGGATTTGACTCAGGACCTTTGGAAGAGCAGTCAGCGCTCTTACCGGCTGAGCCATCTCACCAGCCCATACAGTTGCCTTCTTGAAGAGACGCGCAGGCACAGCACTAACACAGGACCCTCCTCCTGCTAGCTCCACCCCCTTCTAGAGGCCTGCATGCCTGCTATTGGTTCCTCTGCCCGCCGTCGGTTGCCGTGGAGACTCGGCGCTGCGGCCCTGCGCTCATGGCGCTGTACCATCTCTTCTCTCACCCAATCGAGCGCGCTTACCGCGCGGGGCTCTGCTCCAAGGCCGCGCTCTTCCTGCTGTTGACCACCGCGCTCACCTACATCCCCCCGCTGCTGGTGGCCTTCCGGAGCCACGGTGAGCCTGCCCGGGCCTGGAGGGCCACACGGCGCGGCCGGCGGGCCCAGGCCGGCAATCCTAACCTGGCTCCCCCCAACCCGCCTTGTCTCCCGCAGGGTTTTGGCTGAAGCGGAGCAGCTACGAGGAGCAGCCGAACGTGCGCTTCCAGCACCAAGTGCTGCTCGTGGCTCTCCTGGGGCCGGAGCCTGAAGCCTTCCTCGCCTGGAGCACGTTCCCCACCTTCAACCGGCTGCAGGGGGCTCACCTGCGCGTCCCGCTCGTGTCGGTGCGTGGTTCCCGCCCGGATCCTGGGGGTGATAGGATGGAGTGAGATCCCAGTTTGGGTCATTTGACCGGGTGTGAGAGCAGAGTCTCGTGTATCCCAGGCTTGCCTTAAACTATATAGCCAAAGTCGTCTTTCAACAACTGATACTCGGCCTTCACCTTCCCAGTGCCGGGGATTCGCTATGCAACGCCCTGCTGGGGTATATGGGGTGCTGGGAATCAAACCCAAGGCTTTGTGCTTGCATGCAAGGACTTAACCACTGAGCCACTCTCAGTCCCACAGCTTGGATCTTAAGGAGCCACGAGGGTTGGAAACAAAAGTCCCTTTGGCCTGCGCATGCTTAACTTTCTAGATAGTTTTATTCAGTTTCTCCAGGTTTCCCTAGAAAGGCAGCCGTGCAGGCACTGTGTTTGCCGGACAACAAGAGTCCAGAGCCTGTTTCTGGTGCTGGTCATTTTCTGAATGGAAAGGTGGCTGAAGAAAAAACCCCTTTGAGGGCTTGTAGGCGGAGTTCTGTACACCCCAGTACGCTGCTGAGTTTGAACATCACCAAGCTGTAAAGACAGAAAGTACCAGTGTTTTTATGCAGACTTGATGCGGGGTAGGGCGGGGCAAGCGGTGATTGGTTGAATTCTCAGGTCCTGCTCTAGCCAAGCCACGCCTGTCTGGGTTAGGCTTCTCAACTCTTTGCCACACTGCAGCTGTCTCCTGTGTAAGGGAAACATTTTACTGGCTGCAGTTTAGTGTTTACTTTCGCATAAATCAAGTGCTTCCTTACGGTCATCCCTTGCCGTTCATATAATGACATGGGCAGAGTGATGACTTTAACTAGGTGTTTGTTAGTAAATATTTTGTTTCTAACCTCCACCTGAGGCAGGATTGCCCCCCCCCTTCCCTGACCTATACAGCAAGCTCAGGGCTATTCAGTCTCAAAAGCGTAGCGCTGGCATGTAAAGTCAAAAGACAACTTGGAGGGGTCAGTTCCCTCCTGTCACTGTCCCGGGAATCCAGCTTGGATTCCCAGGGTTGGCTGCAGGAGTCTTTACCTGCTGAGCTATCTCATTACCCATCCTTGATTTTTTTTTTTTTTAATTTGCTCCAATCGTTTTACTATTAAAATTAGTAAGTGAATAAACAAAGCTTTAACTAAATCCTACAGCTTTTTTATTCTTTTTGAGATGGGTTATTGCTATGTTGCCTGCCCAAGCTGTAAGCCCAGTTCAGCCAGCTACGAAGCTGGGACTACAGACGTGAGGCCCAGACTTAAGTCATGCACGTCTGAATGCCAGTGGAAGCGTTTTGTTGAAATTTCATGCACTTAGAGAAAACAAAGCAAGCAAGTAAAGTAATTGTTAACTGCAAGGAAATAAGCCACGAGAAGACGCTAGGAAGGATGCGCAGTCAAGGTTGCGAACCGGACTTGCGTAGTAGTCTTAGTTACGACATGAAAGGCTGACTAAGCAAAATGCGCACCTAGGGAAACTGAAGGGATGAGAGAGGGGGAGGTGCGATGGGGCCTGGTGGGAGTGGGAGGGGAGCGCAGGCTCCAGCTTCCCCCGTGGAATGTCAGTAGAGGATTCTCATGAAAGAGGTGGAGACTCGGCAAATCTTATTTAAACATCTGGAAAGCGTTTCTTTCTATTTGTTAGAACAGGGTTTCTCTGTGTAGCGCTGGCTGTCAAATAACTTGCTCTGTTGACCAGGTTGGCCTCGAACTCAGAGATTTGTCAACCTCTCCCTCCCCTCTGCTACTACCGCCAGCCACCCAGCCTGGGGAGGGCTTCTAACACACTCTCATTAGGTAACTAATGCAAAAGTTTTTGCTTTGGAAGTTTTGTTTTGTTTTAACATCATTGCACTCTTTTATTCTTCAGATGGTCAAGACTCTTCCCCCAGGCCACCAACACATACCCTTTTAGTTTCTTGAGACTGCATGTCATGTCATCCAGGATGGCTTGGTTTTGTAGCCTAGGATGACCTTAAAGACTTTGTGTTTCGGTCTTCCAGCCTGTGCCTGCTCAGCGCTGAGACTGCAGTTGTGAGCCACCACGCCTGCTTTTACTATTTATGTACTTACCTTGCTGCTTTGCTTATTTTATTCTCTGTGTGTGGGTACTTTGCCTACATGCACATATATGTATACTATGTGATGCCTGGTGCCTCGGATCCCCTGGAACTGGAGTTATAGACAGTTGTAAACTGCCCTATGGGCCCTGGGAATTAAACCAGGATCCTCTAGAGGAACCGCCAGTGCTCTGAACTGCTAAGCCAGCTCTCCAGCTCCATTTATTAATTTATTTATCCCTAAGACAGGGCTTTGTAATGAAGTCCAGCTATGGGCCAGGTTGCCCATATGGATCTGGTGATCCTTCTCTTACTAACTACGAAGATTACAAGCAAGGCCGGCCACACCTGGCCCCATTTTTATTCTCAAGCCTCTAATGCAATAGAGCCTTCCTAGTGCTTCCATCCTTTAACACAGTTCCTTATGCTGTCGTGACCACAACTAAAAAATTATTTCATTGCTACTTCATAACTGTAATTTTGCTACTTTTATGAATTGTAATGTAACTGATATGCAGCCTCTGTGAAAGGGTCCTTCAGCTCCCCACCTCCCCAAAGAACTTGAGATCCATAGGTTGAGAAACTCCGCTCTAAGGCCTCTAGAGAAGAGTGATTGGGTGAGGGGCCAGGGTAGAGGTGGACCTGCCCTTCCCTGTGTACTCACTCACTGAGCTTCTTAAGATCCACACTTCATGTGTTTTCTTTCCAAAGGTGAAAACAAACAAAACCTATCGCTTCTCGGCCTTTTGGCTAAGATCAAATGTAAAAAACAAACAAACAAAAACCTTAAACAAAATTAGCTCTAGTTTTGCTGGGTGGTGGTGGCGCACTCCTTTAATCCCAGCACTTGGGAGGTAGAGGCAGGCAGATTTCTGAGTTCAAGGCCAGCCTGGTCTACAAAGTGAGTTCCAGGACAGCCAGGGCTACACAGAGAAACCCTGTCTCGAAAAAAAACAAAACAAAACAAACAAACAAACAAAAATTAGTTCTAGTTTTACTTTAAGACAGTTTTTTATTTGTTTGTTTGTTTTTAGTTGGCTGATTGGTTGCTATTTATCTTTGAGACAGGGTCTCTCTACATAGTCCAGACCAAACTCCAACTCACTATGCAAGCCTCGGCTGGCTTCAAACTGGCTGTCCTCTTGCCACCACCTCCCAAGCATTGGGTTGGCTGGCAAGTGCCACCACACCTGGCAAACATAGTGTGTTTATGTGTGGGATTTTGGTGGAAGGTGTTCTCCTTATTTTTTCCTCTTTACATTCCCATTGTTCTCATATACACTTCTGGACATTTGAGTCTAAGAAGTAACGGAAAGTTGAGGTATTCGCCAAAGCAAGAATAAACATTAGGCTGCCCTTTTGTCCCTCTTAACTTACTCATTCGCTACCACTGCGGGGTAGCTTAGCAGGCTGCAGTCAGCTGCTTATCTCTGGAACCAGAAGCCACTCCCTTCAGAGGGCTGCTCATCTTCTTCCTCTGCTCCTGGTAGGTGGTTCCCCTTTCAAATTTAAGAAGCTGCAAACTAGTTATCCTTAATCCTGGATAGATGTGCTGTGTTTCCTTTCATTTCTTTTTGTTTCCAACGGTGGGGCCCTACCCGACAGCCTGAAACGTGCCAGGCAAGCACTCTACCTCTAAGCAACAGCCTGGATAATCACACAGCTTGGCCCTAGCTAGGATGTTGTTCAGGGTAGAATGCTGTCTAGAATGTGTGAACCTCTAAGGTCAATCCCTATTGTACTTGAGAGTGTGTGTGTGTGTGTGTGTGTGTGTGTGTGTGTGTGTGTGTATATGTAGACTCTTGTGTGCACGTGTACACACACACACACACACATATACATATATACACACATAGCATACACACACTCCAAACTTGGTGGGCTAAAGTATGACAGTCATCATGAGTTTAAGGCTAGCCTGGGCTACACAGTGAGTTACGATTTCAGTAGGGCTAAAGTGAGAACCTGCCTTAAAAGAAGTAAAACAAAACTCCTTTTCCTAAATGTATCCTTTAGAACAATCTTCAAAACTTAATTTATTAGCTTTATTAGCTGGGTGTGGTGGCGTACGCCTTTAATCCCAGCACTCGGGAGGCAGAGGCAGGCGGATTTCTGAGTTTGAGGCCAGCCTGGTCTACAGAGTGAGTTCCAGGACAGCCAGGGCTACACAGAGAAACCTTGTCTCGAAAAAAACCACCAAAAAACAAACAAAAAAACTTAATTTATTATTTTTTGTGTGTATGAGCATTTTATTTTGCCTGTATATATGGCTGTGTACCACGTGAATGCAGTGCACATGGAGGCTAAAAGAAGAAGGTGTGCGATCCCTGGAACCGGAGTTGATGGAAGGTTGTAGGCCATCATGTGTGTGCTGGGAATCAAATCTTGGTCCTCCGGAAGAGCAGCTAGTGTTAATCACTGGTACTGGAGGGACGGCTCAGTGGTTTTAGTGCTTCATTCAGTTCCCAGTAGCCATCCCAGGCAGGGAACAGCCACCTGTAATTCCAGGTTCGGGTGATCTCGTGCACTCTGTTGGCCTCTGTAGGAATCAACACACGTGTAAACACATAGACAGATGGATGTACACATACACAGAAACAATAAAAGATTTTTTTAATGAATTGATGACTCAATACCACAAAAAAAGCGAGAGAGAGAGAGCGAGAGAGAGAGAGAGAAGACACTGTATAAAAAGGGCTGGAGAGATGGCTCAGTGGTTAAGAGCACTGACTGCTCTTCCAAAGGTCCTGAGTTCACTTCCCAGCAACCACAAAGTGGCTCACAACCATCTGTAATGGGATCTGATGCCCTCTTCTGGGGTGTCTGATGACAGCTACAATGTACTCATCGTGTGTGTGTGTGTGTGTGTGTGTGTGTGTGTGCGCGTGTGTGTGTAAGAAAGAAAGGAAAGAAAAGAAAAAAATCTGGACTGTCAATAAGCAAAACAAAATCCAAAAAAAACATAGATATAAAAACACAGGTAAATATATTAAATGATAGTCACGTTGGAAAACAGTTTAGCAAGTCTTCAAAAGTTAAACTTTTTTTTTTTTTTTTTTTTTTTGGTTTTTCGAGACAGGGTTTCTCTGTGTAGCCCTGGCTGTCCTGGAACTCAGTCTGTAGACCAGGCTGGCCTTGAACTCACAAATCCGCCTATCTCTGCCTCCCAGGTGCTGGGATTAAAGGCGAGCGCCACCACGCCCGGCTTAAAAAGTTAAACTTTTGAAGTACCTTATAACCCAACATTTAATAGATAACTAAAATCTACCCATATATATAAAATTTATATGTGCATGCATGTGCGTGTGAAGTGTGTAGTATATGCACACATATGCATACAGGTGTGCACGTGCACAGTGACCAGAGGAAGATGCTGGGTGTCCTGCTGTATCACTCTCTACCTTACTCCCCTGAGACAGGGTGTTTGTTTAGTTTTTTAAGATTTATTTATTTTATTTTATGTAATTTAGTACACTATCGCTGTTGCTGTCTTCAGATCTCATTACAGATGGTTGTGAGCCACCATATGCTTGCTGGGACTTGAACTCAGGACCTCTGGAAAAGCAGTGCTCTTAACGGCTGAGCCATCTCTCCAGCCTCTGAGACAGGGATTCTTTCTGAACCTAGATAAAGGCAGTGGTCAGAAAACCCTGAGATCCTCTGAACTTGTGGCCCTTCTGTCCCAGCTTCATTAATAGCTGTCATTACAGGCACATACCACTGTGCCTTGCTGGACACCTTCACATGGTATGTATTTTAGTATCATCGTCGTCGTCGTCATTATTATTGTTTTTAGACAGTCCTATATAGCCCCCGACTGCCTTGGACTTCTGGTTCTCTGCCTCTACTTCCTGTATGCTGTATTCTCTGCCTCTACTTCCTGTATGCCGGGATTCAAAGCACTGACCACCACACTTGGTTTAAATGGTGCTAAGGATTGAACCCAGAGCTTCATGCATGCTTATCAAATACCCTAGCATCTAATCAAAATCTCTAGCCCGCTGGTTATCATTTTTTCAAAGAGTAGATTTTTATGATATGTAAAATGTGTCTCCACAGGAGAGTAGTGTGTGATACAAGCAATGGTAGTAAAAATTCCTGTTGACTTACTATGTCTTATCTATGTTCCCCTATCTACTTGTACACACAAGAAGTTCTTTATTGTCAAGTAGCATATTTAAAGTCCTTTCTACAGTATTTGGCCTGTGACAAACAGCAAATATTAGCTACTAATTTTGAAAACATCATATAACTTTATTTAATCTCACAGTGACCCTGTGAGGTGAATTGAGAGAACACTGTCCACCATTTTACATATGAAGCTATAGACTCACCGAAGGACTCATTTGCTCTGGGTTTTATGTCAACAGTGTCTAGCTGGGCATAGCGGTGCATGGCTGTACCATCTGCTCCTCACAGAGCTGAGACAGGACGATCACAAGCTCAACAAGTAAGCCTAGATATCAAAATATAACAATACACAATCGAAAAAATGTGTATTTATTTTATATGCTTAATCATAGTCCATGAAATACTTTTATTTTAGCTCTGAATATATAGACCCAGCCTGGCTTCACCATGTCTGGGAAACTGTCCAAGGAGTCAAGGAAGCCATGGTTTTTAGGCCAAGGTTTGACCAACACGGGGAAGTGGCTTTAATGTTGCTAATTTTGGAAAATGCTACAAAGTCACAGACAGCCTTGCTTCTGCTCTGGTCAGCTCACCTATATCAGTGTCTCCAAGATCCCCCCCATGTTGTTGGGGTTTTTTTGTTTGTTTATTTGTTTGTTTTAATGGGTTTTGTTTTGGTTTGGTTTGGTTTGGTTTGGTTTGGTTTGGTTTGGTTTGGTTTTGGCTTTTTAAGACAGGGTTTCTCTGTATAGCCCTGGCTGTCCTGGAACTCACTTTGTAGACCAGGCTGGCCTTGAACTCAGAAATCCGCCTGCCTCTGCCTCCCAAGTGCTGGCATTAAAGGCGTGCGCCACGACGCCCAGCTTGTTTTAAGGTTTTACAGTCTAGTTTTTATTATTTGTAAGTGGCCTTCTCAGTGACATGGCTCTGTTAAGGATACAGGGCTGGAGATTAGAGATGGATGTCACAGTCTATAGAGAGGCCATGTGTCTAAGCACTCATTTTCCCATCTCTACCTCTGAGGTATGTCTTGCTGTCCTTGGCACCTGACAGTCACTGGTGGCCTGCTTTATTTAGTTCTCATTACCCTTCTGTGTGCCAACATCCAAAGAGCCATCATGGCAGGATGTGGTTACAAGTCCAGAATCTCTGAGGAACTACAGTTCTAGTCCACCCAGGACTTTGTAGCAAAACACAATCTGAAAACAACAGCAAAGGGCTGGTTGACGAGGGTTTGTAAACCTCAGCCCCAAGGAGAAGAGGGCATCGGATCTCCTAGAGCTGGAGTCACCGATGGTTGTGAGCCATGCAGTGGGTGCTGGGAGCTGAACCTGAGTGTCTGCGAGAGCATCCAGAGCTCGTAACCATGGGGCCATCATCCTAACTGCAACTAAACAAAAAAAAAAAAAAAAAAAAGAAAGGTAATAACCCAGTAATGACAAGAATACAGTGAGGTGGACAGTGGTATACACTTGAACATTCACATTGGAAATTACAGAGAAAAAACGCAAGGGATAAAGCAGGAACCAAACAAAACCCCAACAAGCCACGAGACACTGTAGACGCCCTGGGAAACAGTTTTAAGTCATGACATTCTGGCCACAGTGGGACTCCTTAGGTCAGCAGCCACCCTGGCTGAGAATGTAGTTTAGTGGTATAGCCCCAGCCTAGCAAACACAAGACCCCAGGTTCAAGCCTCACTAACAGGAAAATTAACAGTAGCTCTTGCTGGCTATCAGTCACCATCTCAGCTACAACCCCACCTTCATCTTCGCAATGATCTTGAGATGCCGAGAGTTGTGTCCCCATTTGCCTCTTGGTCCCTGTTCCCTTCAGCTAACTTCAGCTTATGAGCCTCGCCTGAGGGCTGGTTGCTCCCTGCTAGAGTGAAAAAGAACCACTACTGCTGTGGCCCAGATAAGGGCTGCACGAAAACCATCAAGTCGGGTATTTTTTTCCATTTTCCTTCAGGCTTCCTGGTTCCCCTCTATATGACCTTCCTCCGAGCTCTGAGGTGTGGAGGGCTCTAGGATGGACTGAGATAAGATATGCGCTAGGAGGGGAATCAGGAATGCTGACTATGCAGTATTGTCTTCAACAGAGCAGTTATATACCTGGTTCCCATTGGGAACTCTGGGACTGGGTGATCTCTGCTATCTGTAGGGCCAGGCCACACCCGGATTCCCCAGACCATTAAGTTTATCCCAGGCTCTTCCTCCCTAGACTCTGCAGCATTGTTTCTGATCAACAGACCCTATCTTTTTTGTTTGTTTGTTTTGTTTTGTTTTTGTTTTTCCAGACTAGGTTTCTCTGTATAGCCCTTGCTGTCCTGGAACTGACTCTGTAGACCAAGCACTTCTTGCTTTTGGGTTTTGGTTTTCAGCACCCACATGTGGCGACTCACAGCCATCTGTAACTCCAGTTCCAGGGAATCCAACGCCCTTTTCTGACCTCCATGAAATTGTTTTCTTTCTTTCTTTTCTGTTTTTGTTTGTTTTGTCTTGGTTTTTTTTTTTTTTTTAGATATTTAGTTTTATTTATTATATGTGTATGGGTGCTTTTAAAAGTCACAGAGGGGGTTGGAGAGATAGCTCAGTGGTTAAGAGCACTGACTGCTCTTCTGAAGGTCATGAGTTCAAATCCCAGTAACCACATGGTGGCTCAAAACCATCCATAATGAGATCTCATGCCCTCTTCTGGTGTGTCTGATGACAGCTTCAGCAAGTGAGTGGGCCGGAGTGAGAAGAAAAAGTGTCTGAAGACAGCTACAGTGTACTTACTTACATATAATAAATAAATAAATCTTTTAAAAAAAAGTCACAGAATGAGCTCTTTAGCTGATTCAGCAGACAAAGATATTGGCCACCAAGCCTGACAACTACCCTTCAACCCCAGAATCCACATGGGAGGAGAGGACTATCTCCTGTAAGCTGTCTTATGACCGCCACTCATGGGCCATACACACATAGACACACACAAATAAGTAAATAAATGTCTTTTTTAAGTTCCAAAATATACATATTTTCATACAAATGAAGTGATGTGATTTACAAATTTTCTTAGTCAGGTATCAGAAACTGAGCTAGAACTAGTGTTGAGGTGTTAGCTCTCTGAATGTCTCCTTTTTTTTTTTTTTAAGACATTGTATTCAGTTTGTGTGTGTGGGTGTTTTACCTGCATGTATGTCCATGCACCGTAAGTGTGCAGTGTACTCAGAAGCCAGGATGGATCTCTGGGACTGGAGTTAGAGGTAGTTTTGAGCCACCACGTGATTGCTGGACATTAAATTTGAGTCCTCTGGAAGAGCAGCCAGTGCTTTTAACAGCTGAGCCATCTCTCCAGCCCACCGTCCACCGGCTCACTCTGGAACTATTATCACAGTTTGTATAGTCACCGGGTTTGAACTCATCCGACCTCCTTAGACTCGTGCGGGAACACTTGGTCTCCAGTTGGTGGCGCTATTCGGAAAGGTTGTGGAACATTTAAAGATGAAGCCTTGCTGGAGGAAGTATGTCATTGTTAGCTAGCTTTGACTCATGTGTATGAAAGGAGCCTCCTCCTTTTTCTCCTCCTCTTCCTCCCCTCCTCCTCCTCAGCCGTCTCACTGTCCAGGTGACCTGCTGTCACCCACACTTGGCACACAGACCCTTGCTTAGCCTGGATCGCCCTCCACCCATTCCCCCGCTTATACTGTCAGGGTGCCAGCAAGTTAGATCATCCCAAACACTTGCCGTCAAAGTCTCAGTTAATTTCCACCCTCTCCACCTTAGCCTGCTTCAGTTCTCTGTGTCGCTTGAGAGTTACCTGGTGCTGTCCTGTGTTTATTTGTCACTCTTGCGGCAGAATACTACCTTTGTACAGAATGATGCTTTCTGCCCTCGTCTTTGGTTTTGTTTTGTTTTGGGGTGGGGGGTGGGGTGGATGTCAAGATATGTGTTCCTTTGAGGTTATTTATTTATGTATTTATTTCATTTTAGGATTTGGAAATATTTTTGTTTGTGTTATTTTTGTTTTGGATTTTTGTTTGAGATAAAGTCTTACTATGTAGCCCTCACTTGCCTGGAACTTACTATGTAGACCAGGCTAACCTCAAACTCTGCCCAAATAATATATATATTATTTGGCCCTATTGTTGTTGTTATTTTATTGGTTTAAGATTAGTTCTAGTATTTTGATTTATGTGTGTTGTGCATATATTTCTATGTGTATGTACACCTATGTGGATATGTGTACACTTAAGTTTCTGTGGGGAGCAGGGCACTGGGATTCCCTGGACCTAGAGCTTCAGCTGGTTGTAAGGCAGCCATTGTGAGTACTGAGAACCGAACTCTGGTCCCCTGGAAGTGCAGCACACAGTGCTCTTAACCGATGAACGAGCTCTCCACCTCCTGTAAGACTAAAACAGGAGTGATATACTACTAACTTTCAGGTTACGGTTACTGTTTGCAGAAAAGACCCTGAAGAATAAGTTCCTGTGCACATTAAGGTTCCTGTTTGTCCTGTGCAAGTTAATGTTTCTATGCATAACTAAAAATAAGTTCCTGGCCAGGCAGTGATGGCGCACGCCTGTAATCCCAACCCTCGGGAGGCAGAGGCAGGCGAATTTCTGAGTTCGAGGCCAGCCTGGTCTACAAAGTGAGTTCCAGGACAGCCAGGGCTACACAGAGAAACCCTGTCTCGAAAAAACAAACAAACAAACAAACAAACAACAACAACAATAATAATAATTTGCTGTTTCTTAGATCTGATGTAAATTGTAAAGCATGCTTTTCGCCCTACATTAAGTGTGTGACCTCATTTGCATGATGAGTCTATCCTTGCCTTACTCCCTTTCACTGTTTATTTGATTGATTAGTTCGTTGGTTGATTTTTTTTTTCCCCCGAGACGGGGGTTTCTCTGTATAGCCTTGGCTGTCCTAGAACTCCCTCTGTAGGCCAGGCTGGCCTTGAACTCAGAGATCTGCCTGCCTCTGCTTGCTGATTGCTAGGATTGAGGGCAAGTGACACCCTATCCCATCCCCTTCTCCACTCATATTTTTCTGAGACTGTATAACAGCCAATACCCTGCCTCTCACACTTTATCACTCAAATAAAAGAGACCTCAAGAGGCCAAAAGGGGTGGCTTTCCAAAACCCCAGCTTAGGGAGAAGCAGTTGGTCACAGGTGCATCCCAAAATACAGCTTGCTTTACTCAATGGTGGCCTTGTTTTTCTTCTTGAAAGTCTCAGGTAACATCCCCTCATTATTAGTTTTTTAAGATGGTGTAGTATAGCCCAGGCTGGCCTCAAACTTGGAATGTAGCTGAGGATGACGTAAACTCTTGGTCCTTCTGTCTCCTCCTTCCGTGCCCAGTTCTTTTTTTTTTTTTTTTTTTTTTTTTTTTTTTTTGAGACAGGGTTTCACTCTGTAGTCTGGGCAGGCCTTGTATTCTACGTAGCCTAGGCTGGCCCCGATTTTGTAATGTTCCTTCTGCCTCGGCTGCCTCCTAAGTGTTGAGATTTTGGTGTGCCCCACCATTCTTGGCTACTGTCTGTCTGTTTGCTTTATTTTTATTTTTTAATCTTTTTTTCTTTTATCTGAACAGTTTAGTTAATACTAAAAGAAATTTAAGGTAAAAACACCTAATCTCCACTTGATTAGTCAAAAAGCTGAAACACCACAGTAAAATACCCAGTCTTAAATTCTGACTTCCTGTATCTAGATTTTTCTCTTCTGTACTGTGGATAGCACTTGATCTGTCTGAGGCTTGATGCAAATTGTAAAAGTCGAGTGAGTGAAATGATTTCCTCTCCCTATCACATCCCTTTGGAGGGGTCCCTATCCTCCTAGCAAGTCTCTCCTGGCCCCTCCCCTCTTGTAAACAGAGAATTGTTTATTCGACTTTATTTTCCTGATGGCCCAAAGGTCCAGAAGGTAGTTGTGGTAGTCTGAATATAAATGGTTCCTGCAGGCCCATAGGAAGTAGCACTGTTAGGGGGTGTGGCCTTATTGGAGCGGGTGTGGCCTCACTGGAGGAAGTGTGTCCCGTGGAGGGTGGGCTTTGAGATCTCAGAAACTCAAGCCAGACCCAGAGTTTCATCTCTTTCTGCTGCCTGACGATCTGGACATAGAACCCTCCAGCACCAGGTCTGATTGCATGCTGCCATGCTTTCCACCATGATAATGGACTAAACCACTGAACAGCAGTGGCCATGTTGCCTCTTCACAGCAACAGAGCAGTCTTCCTAACAGCAACGGACGCTAAATCACAGAAGGCCAGGCAGCCACTTTCCCATCCCATTCATACTAACTGATACATAAGTGGCTCTGTGACTCTATCAGCCACCCTGCTAACAGAGTTCCCTCCTCCCCCAGAAAGCTGATAATCAAGGACAAGGAGAGAAGTAGCCAGTGGAGGAAGGACAGTAGATGACAAGGAGCCTAAGACAAGGACATTGCTGTCTCGAAGGAAAGAAATCACTTAAAGGCTCCAAAGGCACCTAGCTTGGCTCCAACCTTGCTCATTTGAGAAACAAAAACTCTTGGTTGCAGAGAGGTGTATATGGGAGGGCAATGTGAATGAGCTTAGCATAGAGGCATTGATGTGTGTCAAGGCCTGGCGGAGGGGTCACATTTCAGTTCCGTCCCTCCTGCTGACCACTGTCAGGTCACTGTGTCACAGCTGAGACTGTGGGGACCACCTACTGATCTACTTTTAACCGCCCACATACGATTTATGGGCTGTGACTTTTCTTATGCCCTTCTCTGATTTTTGTCAAATATTTGTGGTCTTGGTATCTTGTTGATCTTAGTTTCCTTTTTGTATTTTATTGATTGATGCTTCGACACGAGTAATGAGACAGATAGTCCAACCAACCAACCTTAAGTATCTGAAGCAAAGTCACTCGAGATTTAGGATGTGCAAATAGGGGCTACACATAACGGCTCAGTGGTTAAGAGCACTGGCTGATCTTGCTTCTGCAGAGGACCTGAGTGTAGTTTCCAGCACCCACATGATAGCTCACAGCCATCTGCAACAACACTTTCAGGGCCTCTTCCAGAACCCTTCTGACCTCTGTGTATAGCAGGCATGCATTCAGTGCACAGACATATGTGCATGCAAACATTTATACACATAAAAATAAATCTTAACAAAATGTATAAATAGAGCTTGGTGGATTGAATAGCACTTGCTTGGTAAACACATGATGATTAGAGTTAGACTTTGGGGGGTTTTTTCTATTTTTTTTTTTTTTAAGGTTTACTTATTTATTTTGTGTGCGTGCTCCATCTGCATGTACACCTGTGTGCCAGAAGAGGGCATCAGATCCCATCACAGATGGTAGTGAGCCACCTTGTGGTTGCTGGGAATTGAACTCTGGGACCTCTTAATGGCCGAGCCAGCTCTCCAGCCCTGCTCTTTCCATTTGGACAGACTGACTTGGAGATGGAGCTAGCACACAGTGGTCAGCTCTAGTCTAGTGTGTAAGAGACCCTAGCCAATCCCTAGCTCCCTAAACAAAGAACAACAGGAATAAGAGCAAGGAGGGAGAGGAAAAAGAAACTCCTCTCTAGGGGCTGGAGACAGGGCTCAAATCTGTCCTTACAGAGGACCCAAAGTTTTCACCTTCCTCAGGCAGCTCATAGTCACCTATACCTTGAGCCCCAGGGCATCTAACAGCGTCTTCTGGCTTGCATAGTCCCCACCCACCCACCCACCCACCCACACATATAACTAAAATAAATAACTGATTTTGTTTGGTTTTTTTGGGGGGGTTGTATGTAGGTGTTTGGTTTTGTTTGTTTGTTTTTATTTATTTCATGTATGTGAGTACAATGTAGCTCTCTTCAGACACACCAGAAGAGGGCATCGGATCCCATTACAGATGGTTGTGAGCCACCATGTGGTTGCTGGGAATTGGACTCAGGACCTCCAGAAGAGCAGTCAGTGGTCTTAACCACTGAGACGTCTCTCTAGCCCTTCTTTTTCTTTTTCTTTTCTTTCTTTCTTTTTGTTGTTGTTGTTTGTTTGTTGGTTGGTTGGTTGGTTGGTTTTTGGTTTTCCAAGACAGGGTTTCTCTGTATAGCACTGGCTCACTTTGTAGACCAGGCTGGCCTTGAACTCAGATCTGCTTGTCTCTGCCTCCCAAATGCTGGGATTAAAGATGTGTGTGCCACCACTGTCCAGCTATAACAATTCTCTAAGAAAGTAAATCTCTTCTTTTGTAGTCCAGAGAAGAAGACCGGAACCAGGATGGAAAAATGGATGTGCTGTACTTTAAACTTGAACTTCCCCTGCAACCCACAGAGCATGTCCTCGGTGTGCAGCTAATCCTGACCTTCTCCTACCAACTGCACGTGAGTCTGTCCTCACATATATGTCTGCATGTCAGAAGAGGGCACCAGATCTCATTATAGATGGATGTGAGCCACCATGTGGTTGCTGGGAATTGAACTCAGGACCTCTGCAAGAGCAGTCAGTGCTCTTAACCTCTGAGTCATCTCTCCTTCTCCTCCTCCTTCTCCCTAGGGAGAGCCACACTGCAGATGGCTCTTCTATGGAAAGTGACTAGGAACTTAACATAGACAAATTGAGTATTCAAAGTAATAGGCCTTTCTGGGCAGAAAGTTCCTGAGTGGGCTAACACACTCATGCCGGGCCTATCATCTTCAGCTGCTGACAAGTGAGTTGTGGACCCCCAGGCTCTTCAGACCTGACAATGTCATCATCTCTCTCCCTAATGATTTTAGAGGATGTCAACATTCGAGATGCAGAGCATGGCCTTTCTCCAGTCCTCCTTTGCTGTCCCTGGGTCACAGTTATATGTGAATGGCGACCTGAGGCTGCAACAGAAGCAGCCACTGAGCTACCGTGGCCTGGACATCAGATACAACGTAAGGATGCCCTTGTAGTCCAGCACCTTCAGGCCTAGGCTTATCACAGCCTTCAAAGGACAAGAAATTTAAGCTTAGAAATATAGCATTTAGTTCTTCTTATGTGTACGAGTGTTCTGCCTGAATGGATGTTGGGCACCATAAATGTGCAGTGCTGGACCCAAGCCCACGTCCTTAGAAGAGTAGTCAGTGCTCTAAACCACTAAACCATCTCTCCAGCCCCATCATGAATTTTCTTTCTTTCTTTCTTCCTTCCTTCCTTTCTTCCTTCCTTTCTTTCTTTCTTTCTTTCTTTCTTTCTTTCTTTCTTTCTTTCTTTTTATAAAGATTTATTTATTATATACACAGCATATATAGTTCTGCATATATATCTGCATGTCAGAAGAGGGCACCAGATCTCATTATAGATGGATGTGAGCTATCATGTGGTTGCTGGGAATTGAACTCAGGACCTCTGCAAGAGCAGTCAGTGCTCTTAACCTTTGAGTGATCTCTCCAGCCCAAATTCTTAATGTAGGAAGGGAGTTGGAGGGCTGGCTCAATGGTTGAGAGCACTAGCTGTTCTTCCAGAGGACCCAGGTCTGATTTCCAGCATTGAGGTAGCAGCCTACAACTGCTTGTAGTTCCACTTCCAATGGCTCCATCATCCTCTTCTGGCCTCCTCAGGCACTGTGCACAGATGGTGCACAGAAACACATATAGACAAAACACACATACACATAAAAAATAATAATTTTTTTTTTTTTTTTTTTTTTTTGGTTTTTCGAGACAGGGTTTCTCTGTATAGCCCTGGCTGTCCTGGAACTCACTCTGTAGACCAGGCTGGCCTCGAACTCAGAAATCCGCCTGCCTCTGCCTCCCGAGTGCTGGGATTAAAGGCGTGCGCCACCACGCCCGGCGATAAAAATAATAATTTTTTAAAGGTTTATTTATTTATTTTATGTATATGAGTACACTGTAGTTGTCTTCAGACACCCCAGAAGAGGGCGTAGTTGCTGAGAATTGAACTCAGGGCCTTTGGAAGAGCAGTCCATGATTTTAACAACTGAACCATCAATCTAGCCCCTAATTTTTTTTGTAGAAGTAAAAAAGGCACACCTTGGTTTATACCCGGAGAGAGAGGGGAAGCATTCTTACTAAAGAACCAAACTGTCTATTGCTTTCAGGTACACACATTCCAAATGTATTCTGTGTTAATTTTTGTCGCTGTTTGTTTGTCTTGTTTTGTTTCTTTAAAACTGTAGCCCTGGCTGTCCAGGAACTTGCCCTGTAGACCAGGCTGGCCTCAGACTCAGGCAGGGATACACCTGCCCTGTTGGGATTAAAGGCATTCATCATCACCAGGCCAACTTCTGCTAGTTTATTGCTTGCTGTGACCATTCCTGACAGAATAACCTGAAAGGGGAAAGATCTATTTTGCTCACAGTTTCCTCCCTGTGGGAGGGAGGGGAATAAAGAGCTCCTCATGCTGTGTCCTGAAGGAAGGAGAGTGAAGCAGCTTGGGACCAGAGCAAGATGCAGCCTGGAAGGACAGGTTCCCGTGCCTTGCTTCCTCCAACCAGATCCCACCTTCCACAGCTTCACACCCCCTTAGCATCCCCCCAACCATCCAATATCTGCTCACATTTTGAACCCATCAGTGGGTCAAACCACTGATCAGCTCTGAGCCCTCCCTTCCTAAAGTTCTCTGGAGATGCCCTGTACCCAGCGGTGTGCTCTACTAACTCTCCTGAGTGTTGCTCAAGCCAGGCAATGACAGTCAATATTGACTGTCACACCTTCCAAGTGATCTCATAAAATGCCTATGTAAATATATTTTTAAAAAATACTAGTCACCATTCATTGAACAGGTGACATATGCCAGCCCAGAGTGAAAGAGTTTGCCAGTGGGTGTGGTGGCATGCCTGTCTTGGCAGCCCCTGCTTGGGAAACCGAGGCAGGAAGATGACTTGAAGCCAGGAAGTGAAGGCTAGCCTGACTAACTGAGCAACACCCCATCTCAAACAGAAATAAGAAGGCGCCTTGCTCCTGTGTCACGCTTTTCAGTCATGTCCATGTAAATGAGCAACGCCTAGTCTCAAACAGAAATGAAAAGGAGGTTTATAAATGTCACGTTTTTCAACCAGGACAGTGACTACCTGAGGCACCGGCTGGCTCGGGGCCCAGCATTGTTTGTTTGAGAGCCCCATGGCCATGGCACATGCCAACAGGACCAGGGGTGGAGGGAATGTGCGGACAACCACATGGTTAGCATAGCCTGTTTTCCTAGAACAGGAATTGGAGAGAAACTGCTGTTTTTACATAAAAGCCAACATGGACACATGGCAGGGGTGGGGTGTGTGTGTGTGAGGGGCCATCTCCCGTGCTTTCCTCATGCCCTTAACCCCACAAGGCAGTCTCTCTCTCTCTCTCTCTCTCTCCCTCTCCTCTGTGCGTGTGTGTGAGAGAGACAGACACAGAAACCGGGCATGGTGGCGCACACCTTTAATCCCAGCACTTGGAAGAGACAGACAGGTGAAACCTGTGGTAGATGGACATTGGCCCTTATTTCTATCTATATAAAAGGTAAACTTGAGAGCAAAATGATTTAAATTACTACAGAGAGTTTACTCATCCTCGAAGAAATGGTTGCTGAAACAGGGCTGGTGAGATGTTCGGTTCCCAGCATCCACACCAGATTGCTCACAACCACCTGTAATTCTTAACTCCAGGGGCATCCGATGCCTCTGGCATCCATGGGCATGCGTGCTCACATGTACGTGTTTATCCCTACCCTCTGACACGCTCACATACACACATAACTGTGATCAATAAAAATAAAGCACTATAAAAGTGATTACTGAATCAGGGCTGGGTCTCTGGGTCAGGGTGGCCTCCAGGACTGAGCCTGGGTGAGCGGCTGGGTGGGGGAAGGAGCAGAGTGCTCACAGCTGTCCTCCTGCCCCGCCCCAGGTGTCCGTGATCAATGGGACAAGTCCTTTTGCCCAGGACTACGACCTCACCCACATTGTTGCCGCCTATCAGGAAAGAAATGGTGAGTTGTGGACCCCGATAATTGAGTTATCTCTCATAATATACCTGTAAAAGAAGTCAGGGACAACTTCCTGTCCTCACTTCCCAGACAGCGGCGGATGGTGTGTAGGCTGGTAGAAGAGAGGCGCCCGCAGATCTGACTGTTCCCTAAAGGAGCAGCCTTAGGCTTGAGTCAGTACACCAGGCTGGCTGGCGGTCTGACATTTTCCCTAAAGGCATCACAACTGTTTCTGGCAGCAAGGCATTCTAGATGATAGACACAGATGTTTCACAAGTGGTGGAAGGGGAGGTTGCAATTCCAGTATTTCTTCTTAATTTTATGCAGTACAATAGCAGCAATAAGCTAGCAATACAATTCCTGAAACTAAATCTGACAACTGCTGGCCTGAAAATCAATTCTTTCCCTCTTTATTTCATTCACTCTTTGTCTGTATATAAATAGTTTCATACAACCTTCATTCTCTTCATTCTCATACATTGTTCATTAAGCCTGATGACATGAGTTCTATCCCTGGGATTCACATGGTAGAGGGAGAGAGCTGGTACGCCTACACACACACACACACACAAACACAAGCACACAATAAATCTTAAAAACAGAGAAGAAACACTTTGGGATCTGTATTCAAAAATATTTTGGGCTAATGACTGTTTGTGTTGCAGTTACCACTGTCCTCAGTGACCCCAACCCGATCTGGCTGGTGGGCAGAGCCGCTGAAGCTCCGTTCGTGATCCATGCTGTCATCCGCTATCCCACGGAAGTCATTTCATATCCTTTCTGTTAGCTGCCCCGTGGTCGCTCATTTCCACTAAGAAAGGAGAGCTTCTTTAGCTACCCCAAGTAGGAACAGATGTGGGCCTCACAAGATAGGAAATTGCTGCAGCCCAACACAAATGACTGCCGTTCCCACAGCAAAGAAAAATCAATTTCCTGTGCCTATTTCTTTCTAAGCAATTCTTCTGAGGCAGAATTAACCATATTTATATCTTAATAATCTCTGGTCATCCATTTTATCTGAAGAGTATTTGAAATATTCTTTCTATTTCCCATCTGACCTGAGCTCCGGGGTAACGGCGTCTTACGTGTAGCTGTTGCCTCCTTCCGGGTAACGGCGTCTTACGTGTGTAGTCTCCTTAGCGCCTTGTACTTACCAGCCAGGGTTCTGGGAGATGATCAAGTTCGCCTGGATCCAGTATGTCAGCATCCTGCTGATCTTCCTCTGGGTGTTTGAAAGAATCAAAATCTTCGTGTTTCAGAACCAAGTAGTGACCTCTATCCCTGTAGCCGTGCCCCAGGGAGAGATACGGAAAGAGCACTTATCCTGAGAAGATACCCCGTCAGGAGCCCGAGGGACCGCGGCTACCTCATTCCTGTCTTCTGAGACCTGCCATCTTACAACATTTCTGCGAAGAGCCCACCGGACACTTTCAGGCCTGCATGTTTCACTTCAGAGACAACGGTTTTTCCAGGGCTGGACTGCACAAAATCCACGCCTTCAAAGCACCGAGGGAACCCACAAACACTAGTTTGTGGAAAGGTCTCAGGGTGGCCGGAGGCTGTGATTTTCGTTTTGTTTTGTTTTGTTTCTGGTTTTGCTTTGCTTTGCTTTGCTTTGGCCTTGAATTTCAGGGAGACAATTACTGTGAGTTCATACATCTTTGAAAGAGCCCCACCTCCGGTCAAGCGAAGAGTCTTTTGAGCTGGGACGCCCTGCGCACTCCTATCTCCTATCATAAGCTAGCCGCTTTCTTAGCCTCCCCAGGGGCTCTCACAAGAAACACGCAAGCCCCGAGTACATTCTACTCCTAGGTATCTACACAGTGCCCATTCAGAACTTTGATTTCCAGAACTGAAGCCTCTTAACTGGAGACCGAAAGGGGGCAGGCCAGGACCTAAATACAAGCGGCTCAGAACCGCGTGCTTGCTGGCGGGTAACTTAAGGGCAGGAGGACCAGACACCTGCCCTCAGGCTAATAGGTGGGGGTCTGTCATCAGCTCAGCTGAACGGCCCTCTGTTCCTGGTGCGGCTGGCTCTGTGCCCTGTTTCTTGCCCTCTGTCTGTGCCCCTGGGATGGCGGCTGGAGTCAGAAGCGCCTGCTTCATTCAGTCCGTCCGCCTACCCCCTCCCTGCACCAGGGGAGGATGGTGGGCTTCTAACAACTGGTTCTTTCTCCCTGGCTCTCACCCAACAGCCTGGCCACTCCTCCTTGATGGCCTTCCCCCTTTCTGAAAGGATGTGGGTGACAGAGGGGTTGTTGTTGGCATTGGCTTCCACTGCCTGACAACCGCAGGGTTTATTTGGAGGCTGAGCTGAAAACTCAGTTGTTTTGCAGTTCCCTTGATTAAGGAACAGAGTACTTAACAGAGGGGAGGCTCTGGGGGAAGGCATGAGGAGGGTGAGGAAAGAGGCTGAGCAGAGCATCTAAGCCAGCCTGGCCATTAAAGGAGTGACAAGAAGCCTAGCCAGATAGCCCTGTAATCTATAGAGGTATGTATCTACAAAGACATCTACTCTGCATCCAAAACTGTTATTTGGCCCCGTTCCTTCCCCTAGCAAGTGTGCTCTCCTAAAAAACTCTGCCACATCATTAGCCCTGCCCTGAAAGGACTTCCCTACCCCATCCCCCATGCCTCCAGGTCTAACCACAAACACTCCTCACCACGTGCCTCAGTTTACCTTGGAGACATCCTTCTGTCAGGCTGAGCAAAGTAAGAATTTTGAAAATAAAGCTATTTTGAGTATTCAGGGAGAAAAACTCTCTGGTACTAGTTTCTCCGACTTAACACAGCTGATTATGTGCCTGAGTGGGGTTTTTTTTTTTTTCTGAAGATATACATGAAAAAAATGGTCTCTGATTTCAATTTCAAAAAGGTTATGAGATGTGGCTCAGTTGGAAGAGCGCTTGCCTGGCACACTTGGAGCCCTGTGTTCCATCCCCAGCTACACATAAACCTTTATGGTGGTGCAAGCCTATAACCCCGGTGCATTGTGGGTGGAGGCAGGAGCAGAGAAATTCAGGATCATCCTTGAGTTAGAGCCCAGCCGGGGACACTTGAGACCCTATCTCAATAAAATAAGGAAATGGGGTTGGGGCATGATCAGAAGTATATTGTATGGAAAAAAGATAGCAAGACACAGAAAGATGACCAAAGATACTTTGCATTAAATTAAACTATCCTGTGCAAAAATTGTACTGAGAACTCAATGATGTTTTATAACTTTCTAATTAAAATATTCCAAAAGAACGTTTCCCTTGGCTTCTGAACGGCAGGGACCCTGGGTGTGTGTGGGGTGGTGACGGTGGAGAATAGGGAGAGAAGAGCTTCCCCGTGGTTCTGACTGACTGACTTTAATAGCCGTCCTCTGCCAGTGCCCTGCCTAAAGACGCTGGCGCTTTTGTTAGGTCTTTGGCAAAAGTCCCCTAGTAACAGAAGATTTTTTTTCATTGGAATCCATATGGCAAGTGGGAGGCTCAGGCTGGAAACTTACAACTGTGTTTGGTGAGTATCAGCTTTTCAGATCAGATGTTGGGTGGTTCTAAGCCTACTTGGCACAGAATGGCAAAAGGAAAAATAGTGGAAATATATACAGAATTGCAGCTGAGCTCTAACCCAGAGTCTGAGTTGATTACTCATCCCGGGAAGGTGGATGGGGAAAGGTCTGATTTTGTCACTTGATCCGTTCAGATTCTGTTTGAGTGAGGTGAGGCCTGGGTCCCCCCTACTCTGTTCATTTCTCCCCCCCCCCCCCCACTTCTTCACATTCATGCATTTCAAAGTAAGTTTTGTACATTTTTGGCCAGGTAAATTCTAAAAGTGTCTCCTGGAGAAAATATGTAAATCTCACGAGCCTCGATTAAACTTATTTAATGTTATGGAAACAGGGTCTTGGAATGTAACCCAGGGTGGTCTTACACTTCAGGTAATCCTTCTGCCTCAGTTTCTCAAGTGCTGGAATTAATTACAGGAATGATTCACCAAACCTGACTTTAAATTTTTGTTTTACTTTTCAAAACAGGGTTTCTCTGTAGCCCTGGTTGTCCTGGCACTCACTCTGTAGACCAGGCTGACCTCGAACTCAGAGACCCACTTTCACATCCCGTGTGCTGGAATTAAAGGCCTGTGCTGCTACCACCCAGCTCTGAAGAAAGTAACCGCCATCTAACTTTACCCAGAAGTTAGTAGACAGCATTCTCTTAGAATGCAGCTATTTATTTATTTATTTGTTTATTTATTTTTGTGCTCATTGTAGCTTCCCCGCCCCCTGTGGTAAATACCACTTCTTTGAAAGTTATATATAAATCTTCATTGTTGGTTTATTTCCTTAAGATAGATTCAGAAAGAAGTTACTAGCTCAGAAAACTCATGGTCATGGTTAAGGATCCTAATTTTATCTTGCCAAGCCGCAAGCCCGGAAAGGCTCCCAGAAGGGACTTGAACCCCCACCACGGATTTACAAATCTCCCACAAAGCCCTGCCTTCTGCATATGCTTGGGCTCTGCCCTATTACTTGTTAAGAGGAGAAATCTCTTTTCTGCGATGTGTCCAGTGTTTATCTGGACCTGCACCTCTGGGTAGAGGCGTGTACCCGAAGGGGATGGCAGCTGCAAAAACTACCTGTTCCCTCGGCCCCTCCCGACTCCGCTGTTGTTTAGGAGGCATCCTGGTCCCCCTGGCATCAAGGTGTCTGTTTGGATAGTTGCAAAGATGCCACCCTCAGAGGAGGGGGCAAGATAAAGATTCAATTTCCTGCACAAGGGCCTTTTGTCCTCTGGAAGCTTCTTCCCTCGGGACAGATATTTTCGGTCCATTAGTGGGGCCGAGCGGTGGCTCTGCCAGCAGGCTTGATGATCCATCCACCCCACCCCGTGGGGGGCGGTCAGTGTTCCGGGAGCCCACCTGTGTCCTCCACCTTCCTGCCCTCGCCCCCCTCCCCCGCCCCCGGGCGTGGCCCACCACGGTCACGCCTGGGAAGGATAGAGGAGCCCTAGGCCAACTGGCTGCCTCCTTGCTCCGATCCCGCCCTGGCTCCCGCCGGCGGCCCCAGGCAAAGAGCCACCACCGACTGAGCGGCTCTTTGTGTGCGCCCTGGGTGCGCAGCGCAGAAGCGCAGCGGGCAGCGCAGGTAGAGCGGGGCCGGGACGGGGGAGGGGACGGGGTGCCTGCTCCAGGGTGGGGGGCCCGGGTCTTCGTGATAACTAAGGTTAAGGATAACTAAGGACTCCTGCACCCCAACATCTCGTTCTTACTGCTCTTCCGGGATTCCTATCTGGTTTTCTCCAAGTGTTTCTTATATGTTAGTACCCCATCGGTGCCCTCTAGATTCCCGGGCCGATGTCACTGGATGTCCCTTCTTCGCTGTGGGATCGTAAGAACGGAGTCTGTCCCCGTGGATTCCCAGGGAAGAAGGACTGCTTGTGGGGTAGAAATCGGAAGGGACCAGTCCTAGGAGTCTTTGTTGAGCCTGGGGAGAGAGCGGTTCTCCTCTGGGCGGCAGGGCCAGTTCGTGGGCAAACTCCAAGCTTTCGGGTATAGATGAGTAATCAGGTCTCCAGGTGGGATGTTCCATTTCAAGGAGGGATTTGGACTGAACTGGAGACGCAGCTCTCGTAGCTCACCGGTCTGACAGCTTAGCCAGGCTTGGTGGCGAGAGTGAATTGTGTATAATGTGTGTCATAGTGACAAGTTATGGTTCGCAGGGCTCTTGGAAATGGTCAGTCCGCCAGGGGCTTCACCCCTCCTTTCCCTCTCCCATCCACTAGTAGTGCATCATTTTAAGCTTGCTCAAGAGCTTTGTCACAGAATGCTGAAGAAAAAAATTAGTTTGCAACCAGATCTAGAATTTGGGTCTAGTGGCTTGGCTTTTCGATGTTCAGTCTTGGACACAGCAGTGGGTTTTCTTGGCCGCAGTATGTGCTGTGCGCACCCCAAAAAATGTTCCTTTCTCTTTCCTCCTAATACATAGCAGGAAGGGGAAACAAATTCAATTCCCCCCACACTTCGGAAGGAGGGCTTAAGGGTTCTGGGATTTGAGGCCTGATTACTTGGTACGGTCCAGGCTGTCACTGTAGCCCAGGGTGGCCTGGCCTCCAACTCATAAATTCTGGGATTACAGGACTGTGTTGCCATGCTCTTAGCTAAATACACCAAATGCTGTCTTTTTTTTTTTTTTTTTTTTTTTTTTTTTTTTTTTTTGAGACAGGGTTTCTCTGTGTAGCCCTGGCTTTCCTGGAACTCACTTTGTAGACCAGGCTGGCCTCGAACTCAGAAATCCACCTGCCTCTGCCTTCCGAGTGCTGGGATTAAAGGCGTGCGCCACCACGCCCGGCTAAATGCTGTCTTTTTAAAGATGAGGGAATTGAGGCTCGAACACGGGGGGGGGGGGGGGGGGGGGGGTAGGGGGGGAGGCTGGGGCTAGGCTGACTGGAAGCCCGGGTGCAGAAAGAGCTACATACAGGGAAGAGAAGACAGTGGGTGGGGTGACTCGTTCTAGTCTCATTTTACGAAGGAATCTGACATAGGCTATGAACCCAAAAGCCAGGCTTCCAGCCATGATTTCTCAGTCTTCTGTGTTGTGTGCACTTGTGTTTTCTCTGCCTGTACTAGCTGCCTTTTGTTAGAGTCAGAGGGTCATCAAAGTCTGTCTGGACTGCTGTGCTAGGGGTTTTCTTATGTGAGGAATTTCTCTTAGGTTCATAGAATAATATAATTATGACTCAGATCACAAGATCACCTGACTAGTGGTTTTGTTTTTTGTTTTTTGGGGTGTTTGTTTGTTTGGTTGGTTGGTTTTTTGTTTGTTTGGGTTTTTTTGTGGTTTTTTTTTGGGTTTTGGTTTTTTGGTTTTTCGAGGCTGGGTTTCTCTGTATAGCCCTGGCTGTCCTGGAACTCACTCTGTAGACCAGGCTGGCCTCGAACTCAGAAATCTGCCTGCCTCCCAGGTGCTGGGATTAAGGGCATGCGCCACCACTGCCCGGCTAAGACTAGTGTTATTTTAAGTGCTTTAGAAATATGAGCATCCCCGTCTTGAGTCGGAGCCCGTAAGTTAGGGATACTATGTCCTCTGTTTTATCAATCTAAAGTAAAAAACAGGCACAGAGAGATTAAGTAACCTGGTCCCTCCGATGGAACAGGGTCCAGCTTCTAGCCTCACTGGAGGACACACGCCATGTAGATTTGCACAGACAGGAGTATACTGGATGGTACTGACAGCCTTCAGCATCACCTAAGACAAGTCCATATTGAAATTTCTCCCATTATCTTTAAGATAGCTTCTAGAGATCATTTTGTCTTGTTTTGTTTCAAATTGAAGTATGTCCTACGACACCGTTTGACTGTTTCAACTTCCTTTCTTCTCAACTAATCCTTTTTAGTGACGTCATTGACTTGGGCAAATACTTTGCTCTTTTAAACATAAAGTCATTTAAAAATTACTCAGAAGGCTGTAGCTGGTCTTTTGCTACTTTTGGGGTTCTTTTCCCCACCCTTCATCCTCTCTGCCTTCCCCAGTTTCAGCCTGAATCACTCCATAGGAGAGAAAGAGAGAGATCCTTGAATCTAATTTCTTTTTTCGGTCTTTGCTCATAGCTGGTCTTTACTACTTTGTGGGGTGCTGCTTTGTCCCACCCTGTATCCCCCACCCCCAGTTTCACTCACTATTGCTAGACAGAAGAAAGAGAGAGAGAGAGAGTGTGTGAGAGAGAGAGAGAGACAGAGAGAGAGAGAAAGATCTTTGAATCTAATTTCTTTTTGTTTCTGCTTGGGGCACGACTATTAACAAACCACAACCAACCCACCTTGAATGACTGCAACCCCCACCTAGTGGAGCTCTAGTGTTTATAGACCCTCTGAAAAGTTCCCAGAATTCCAAACATCACACAATCACAGAAACTATCTGCAGCTGGTTAAACCACGCCCCTGCTAGAGCAGGAGGCAAATCAGAGTCAGCCACTGGGAAGCAGCTCCACACGTGATAGTAAAGCAAAAACACGTTCTGGTTTCTCTCTGGGGTTTGCTTTGTTTGTTTTTCCAAGACAGGGTTTCTCCAAATAGCCCTGGCTGTCCTGGAACTCTGTAGACCAGGCTGGCCTCAAACTCAGAAATCCGCCTGCCTCTGCATCCCGAGTGCTGGAATTAAAGCCGTGCGCCACCACCGCCCGGCTCTTTCTGTGTTTTTTAAAGAGCCTAAAATTCCAGAATTCTCATCTCAAAGGGTTGTGCATGGCACAGGTCTTTAATCTCAGAGACCCGAGCAAGATGAACTGAGTTGGAAGACAGACCACTCACTCCACAGCATAGCACATTCCAGGCTAGACAGAGCTACTGAGTGTGATGCTGTCTCTAAGTAAATAAACAAATGAACAAACAAACAAATATGAATAAATAAATCAGAGAACATTCTAGATGCTCTCTATAAGGGCTCTGCCAAGGAAGCACGGGGATATGTTAAATGTATACTCCCTATATAATATCCTGTGTTGCTATGGGAAGGAGCTTCACAGTTCAGGATCCCTCTATATGATTCTATGATTTTTAATAATTCTTTTTTTCTCAAAGATTTATTTATTATTATATGTAAGTACACTGTAGCTATCTTTAGACACACCAGAAGAGGGCGTCATCTCATTATGGACGGTTGTGAGCCACCATTTGGTTGCTGAGATTTGAACTCAGGACCTTTGGAAGAGCAGTCAGTGCTCTTAACTGCTGAGCCATCTCTCCAGCCCCTAATAATTCTTAAAGATATTTATTTTATGTGTATACATGCATTCCTGAGTGTATCTATAGGCATCAAGTGCATGAAGGAGCCAGGAGATTAAAAAAGGCATCTGATTCCTTAGAACTAAGGTTAGTTCTTCCCTACCCCCCCCCACCCCACCCGCCCCCCCCCCCCCCCCCCGTGTAGTCCTGGCTTCCTGGAACTCTGTAGACCAACCTGGCCTCGAACTCAGATCTGCCTGCCTCTGCCTCCTGAGTGCTCTGGAGTATACCAGCACTGCCTAAGAGATTTTGCTTTCATTGACAATTCCTGACTCAGAACAGCTTCTCTAAGGCAGATCAGATATCATATAAACTAGAATTTCTCTTTTCTCCTCCCAAGTCAGGTCATAAAAGCTCAAACTCACCTTCCCCCCCTCCCCCCCTCCCCCTCCCCCTCCCCCTCCCGCAGTGCACCTTGGAGCTTCTGGTTGTCCAGGAATTGTCTGAGTGCCTTGTCTAAAGTAGACAGAGTATCTTGAGGGGTCTTGCTCCATACCCCATGCCCTGGAGAAAGGAATGCTGCACAGAAAAGTCAAAGAATCTAGACTGACAGGCTCTGCTGGGTTCTGCACACCATGTAGCAGAAGACGTGCAGGGGAGGGAGTGTGTCTAAAAGCGGGAAAGGACAGAGTCCAGAGAGATTACTTGAGGTCTGTGCACCTGGAGAGGACCATGACGTCACTTCTCCTTTCCCACCCGAGATGTATGTTTTTATCTGTATCCTTTGTATGAAAATAAGTCTCCCCCTGAGTTCTGTGAGGCAGTCAAATAAATTAACCGAATTCCGGGAAGGAGTGAGTCATGGGAACTCCAGTCTTTAGCTGGTGGACCAGTCAAGCAAGCTGGAACTTGTTAACACACACCTAAAGAAGAAAGAAGGGTCTCAGAGCATGGTCCTTGAACTTGTGTCTCTAGGAAGCCTGAGTCAGAACTGAATTGACTTCAATGATCCACCGTCTCCTGAAGCTTGAATTGAATTGACTTACAAGAGGCACAGCCACTGCAGGATTGGTCGCTTGTATGGTAGTAGAATTCCCCACCATTCTGTAGGTCGCAGGGGCCTTCAGTGCTGATTGTGATATGAGAATAGGGGGAAAATAAATCAAAATCCAATATTTTTTCTCCATAACGCCCCCCCCTTTTTTTTTTTACTTCTGAGAATGGAACCTAGAGTCCCATGCATGCTAGCCAACTGTTCTAAAACCACTGAGCAACATTCCCAGTCCCAGAAAACTGTTTCTCCAAAGCAGAATTCCAGATGCTCAGAACTAAGGAAAGCAGTGCGTGCGTGCGTGCGTGCGTGCTTGTATGCGTGGGTGCATGTGTGTTCGCGCGCATGTTTGGGGTTGTATGTTTTGGTATCGGCTCAGAAATGCCTCAGGGTCTTGAGGAGTTTTTCAGTAATTGGGATTGAACCTAGGGGTACTTACATGCACGGGCTCTATCACGGATCAACATCCCCGGCTATATCCTAAACTTTGAGGTCTGTCCTGGAATTTGTGATCCGCTTGCTTCAGCCTCTAAAACTCCTAGGAATATAGGCTGAGTCACCAGCCCTGGCTTTCCAGACTGATGCGTGCACGTGTGATGTGTCCAAGCAGAGGCTTATTCATATACCATGACCCACATATAGAGGTCAGAGGACAACTCCAACTCCGGGGAGGTGCCTCTCTCCCCCCACAGTGGATTCTGAGGATGGAACCCAGGTTATCAGGGTTACACAGAAAGAAGCCAGCACTCACACCTGCTGAGCCATCTCCTGGGCCCTTGGCTGAGAATTTTCTGTTGTGAGGTATACAATCATTTTGCTTATCAGTCGATAGATATTTGAGGCGTTTCTGCTTTGAGTTTATCTCGCACGACGCCGTTGTGAAAGTTCCTGAGCAGGTTTTCCGTGGACATATGTTTTCTCTATTATTGGGTCTATAGTCTGGACGGGAAGAACAGCATCATGTGCTGACTCCGTTCAGCCCTCTGAGGAACTGCCAGACTCTTCCACGGCACCATTTTTTTCCATTCTCGTCAGCACTGGATCAGGGCCCAATTTCTCTTATTTCCAGTAACACCTGTAATTTTAAAAACTCCTGGCTCAGCCTTGTAATATCAGAACTAGGGGAATGGACCATGCACTCATAGTCAGCCTTGGCTACACAGCAAGTTTCTAGGCCAACCTGGCTACATGAGACACTGTCTCAAAAAAAAAAAAAAAATTCCGGGTGGGCAGGGGAGTGGGGGTGGGTGGATATGGGGGACTTTTGGTATAGCATTGGAAATGTAAATGAGTTAAATACCTAATAAAAAATGGAAAAAAAAATTCCTAAAAATCCTCCCAGCCCCTCTCCTTGCCTCTCCTCTCCCTCCCTGCCTCCCATCTGGCTTAGTACCACAATCTACTGATCACTCTACTGTGTCCCTAGCTTGCACTATCTATCTCTTTATATATATATATATATTGACAAGCTCTCACTATGTAGCCTTGGCTAGCCTGAAATCAGGTATGTAGACCAGGCTGGCTTCAAACTCACAGAGCTGCACCTTCCTCTGTTCGCAGGTGTATGCACCATGGAAGTCAGAGCCCAGCTATTAGAAGTTGGGTCCTGGGGCTGGAGAGACGGTTTAGCAGTTAAGAGCATTGGTTGCTTTTCCAGAGGACCCGGGATTCAATTCCCAGCACCCGCATGGGTGCTCACAACTGTTTCTAACTCCAGTTCCAGGGCTTCTGACACCCTCACACAGACATATATGAAAGCAAAATACCAATGAGCATAACATAAAAATCAATTATTTTTTATTTTATTTACTTTTTTTTGAAACAGGGTTTCTCTGTGCAGCCCTGGCTGTTCTGGAACTCACTCTGTAGACCAGGCTGGCCTGGAATTCAGAAATCCGCCTGCCTCTGCCTCCCAAGTGCTGGGATTAAAGGCGTGCGCCACCACTGCCCGTTTTATTTATATATATATATATATATATATATATATATATATATATATATATATATATATATAATTTTACATATATATGTAAAACATAATATTATATGTAAAAATATATATGTAAAACATATTATTATATAATTTTATATTTTTATATTTTATATATATATATATATATATTTTTTTTTTTTTAAAGGAAGAGGTTGGTTCTCTTCTACTGTAGAGATCTCAAGGATCGAACTCAGGGTGTCAGGCTGGGCAGGGAGCACCCTAACCCACTGAGCGATCCTGCTGGGGCTTCCCCTGCTCCTTTACCTTAGCAGCTGCCCTACTGGGAGATTTGCATTTCCCTGGTGACTAGGATGTACTTGTCAGTCATTGGTGTGGCTTCTCTGGAGGGGACGGGAGGTCTTCTTAGTCCTTCACAGGAACAACTCTTTACCAGTGTAGGGGTAAGTCGCTTTCTAGATGTTATTTGCAGCTGTCTCTCCTTCCATCTGTTTTTGCAGCGCCCCCCCCCATGCCCCCTGTATCTGTGCATTTTTAACACAATTGGGATCACCTGAGGTTAAGTTTAGGTACACAGCAGCAGGAAATGTGGGCTAAGCAGTCTATGAATCAACCCCCTTTGAGCCTCTGCAGGAGTTGCTAGAGTCCAGGTTCTGACTCAGCTGCTGTGTGGATCCTAAGGTGAGTCTTAATTTCCTAAACTTCAGTTGCCTCCTCTGTAAAATAGGGGCAATAATTGAACCCGCTTCCTCATTTCAAGGATCATATCAGAAAACAGACAGGGCTTGGCCTGCAGGAATCCCTCAACAAGTGGTATTTACTAGGCTGCCTCTTTTTAATACCTATCTATCTATCTATCTATTTTGAGGCAGAGTTTCTCTACCTTGTCCTGGCTGTCTTGCAGATCACTAATAGACCGTGCTGGCCTTGAACTCACAGAGACCGCCTCTCCAGGATGTAAGGCATGTTTCACCATGCCACTGCACTGCCTCTTGACCCACCACAGGTCCAGTTCCGACCCCTCTTTCTTTCATCTCTTAGTTTCCCTTTCTCCTCCATCCTCTTTCCCACCCATCCTTCTCCCTGAGGGACATGCTGGCTCTATCACAGCAGTCCTGCATCGTTGGACATCCTTGAGGAGTGATGTTCCCTGATCTCCTCGCCTAAAAACTGATGTGCCCAGCCACTGGGATTCCTGAGCAGGGCTGGCCTCCAGCTGACACCAAACTGAGAGAAATCTGAGCCTGCCAGTATCATGTGTCACTCTCTTAGATTCCACGCCAGGGCTGGGACAGGCTGGTGACAGGAGCAGCTGTCCGGTGGAGCTTGACTGGAAACTCCTGGGCTCCAGCTCAGTGCCTGCGATGGCAGACACCCCTTGTCTTGTATCTCAGGTTTCCCATCTGTAAACCAGGCAGAAAGCAGCCACCCAGGCCATGAAATAGCCAAGGATGCCTAGGAAACTCCACTGAAAGAAAAGGAGAGGGGGGCATGGCTAAATAATTACTCCTAATTAATTAGACTTGAATGGCGGGTGGTCTGATTTCAATTCAGTAAACATTCATTTATGTCATGGACTCATTTGGACTTACCCCACAACCCAAGCTGTCCTGAAACTCATCATTTAGCCCAGGCTGGCCTGAGACTTGCATTGGTACCCAAGATTACAGGAATAACTGGTTTCAAACCTTCTGGTGATCCTCCTGCCTCTGCTTCCCAAGTCCTGAGGTCAACAGCCATGCACTGTCTGCACTTGTTTTGTTTGAGACCTGGTCTTGTTTAGCCCAGGATGGCCTGGAACTCCCTGTGAAGCCCAGGCTGGCACTTTCTGCTTCTGGCCTTCCTGCTTCCACTTCCCAAGTGCTGGGATCGCAGGTGTGCCTCACCACACTAGACTGATGAACTATCATTGCTACATCCCTGTATTTAGCTCCCATATGGAAAAATAGTATGACCCAGAAGCTCTGTGTATCTGCCAGCACCCACTATCTAACCAGAACTCCTGGTTGTCACAGAAACTCAACTTGCACTGGTTTAAGCGGAAATGGAGTGCTTTCTCCAGTGGAGAATCTGCACCCCTGGCTCCAGAGGTTCAGATGATGCTGTTGGCTTGCTTGGGGCCTTCATTACTTCTCTGGTCAGTTCTCTTCTTTTGGCATTCCTCCCCCACCCCTTGGAGATTGACAGGTGTTCTGTTCCTTTTTAACTTTATTGTTTAGGTTTACTTATTTCATTTTATGTATGTGAATGTTTTGCCTACGGTGTATTTCTATGCCTGGTTCCAGCAGAGGTCAGGAGGGGCGGGGTCAGATCCCCCTGAACTGTAGTCATGGATAGTTATGAGCCTCCAAGTGGATGCTGGGAACTGAACCCAGGTCCTTTGCAAGAGCAACAAGTGATCTTGACCTTTGAGCCATCTCTACAGCCCAGGCGTTCAATTCTTAAGGTATTTCTAGATGAGGCCAGGAGTTGGAAAGGTAAGTATATAGACAAGCCAATCTTGAACTACATGCCCCCTTAGCAACCAAGGAGTACTGGATCAACTGCTTCCAAACTGTTGATGGATATTCTCCAGTTAAGACTGCCTGGGCATGGGTTTAAGCCAATAGAAAGTCTTTATTATCTGGCTGGCAACTACACTCTGGGTGTTGAGGACCCCAGTGTAGCCCCAATCCTTTCTCAGGGTGAGTATTTAAGCATAAAAACTATGTCCTAAGTTGACATACTTCAGTAAACAAGAACAGTTAGCCAGGAGTACAACTACAGAAGCCAAAAAGCAAGCTTAGTACATTGAGAGATGTTCCTAGAACTACAATCCCAGCATTTGGGAGGCAGAGGCAGGCAGATCTCTAGGAGTTTGAGGCCCTCTGGTATGCAGAGAGTTCCAGGACAGCCAGGGCTACACAGAGAGAATCTGTCTTGAAGAACAAACAAAAACATCTTGACTCCAACATTAACTTGTTAGCTTTCTTTCATTAAACTAGCAGTAACCGCCACAGATCTTAGACTGGTGAGCCATCCTATGGCTATGGGACCAAATCATTTGGACAGGTATGTCACAGGACATTTTACACCCCAAACTCGGTAAAGACCCCTTTTGTCTTTTGTCTCATGGACAAACAGATGAAAAGATTTTGAGACATCTGGCAATTCCAGGGCTGGAGCCAAAGCCAGAGCTGTTTTTAAAGCCTCAAGCACATTTTGTTTAGCCTCAGTCCAGATGAGGTGCTCAGTGCCCCGCTTTGTGTTGATGTATAGAGGCCTATCCATAGGCAACAATATCTAGCCATACCTAAGAACTCTTGAATCCATCTCTTGGTCTTTGGAGTCCAGATCTGAAAGAATGTAGCAATCTTACTCTGAGACAGACTCCTCCACTACCGCTGTTTATCTGGTAGCCAAGATAAGTAGCTTTCTACAAAGTTAGCTTTTCTTTCTTCCTTTCTTTCTTTCTTTTTTAATTAGGTATTTTCTTCATTTACATTTCCAATGCTATCCCAAAAGTTCCCCCCATACCCCCCCCCCCAAGTTAGCCTTTCTTTTTTTTTTTTTTTTTTTTTTTTTTTTAAAGATTTTATTTATTTATATGTAAGTACACTGTAGCTGTCTTCAGACACTCCAGAAGAGGGAGTCAGATCTCGGATGGTTGTGAGCCACCATGTGGTTGCTGGGATTTGAACTGCGGACCTTCGGAAGAACAGCCGGGTGCTCTTACCCACTGAGCCATCTCACCAGCCCAAGTTAGCCTTTCTTAACTGACATTTTGTAGCCCAATGTCTGTAATTCTAGCTGCAGTCCCTTAGTGGCCCTTTTATGATCTGTTTTTCCAGGACACCTTTGATGGAAGGACAGGAAGTCTGCATTTAGTGTCTTTAAATCCTGGGGCAACCTGGTCCAGGTCTATTGCCTGCTTCAATCTCACACTGGGTCTGTCTATTTAAAATAGCAAAGATGGGTTGACTCACCTCTGCCAATGGGTGGCTGAGGAACACATTTTATAGGTCTAAGAGGGTATATATAATCTGTTTCTCTAGAAGAAACAGACTCATGAGAATCAAAGGTTCCAGGTACCTTCATAGGTAGAAGAGGCCTGTTCTATGGTGACTGGCAGGGCACCGGGATGCCTGTCTCTTTAAGCCGGGCAATATGGACTGCAATTCCCCTTTTTGTTTGTTTGTTTTTGTTTTGTTTTTTTCAGAGACAGGGTTTCTCTGTGTAGCCCTGGCTGTCCTGGAACTCACTTTGTAGACCAGGCTGGCTTTGAACTCAGAAATCCACCTGCCTCTGCCACCCTAGTGCTGGGATTAAAGGCGTGTGCCACCACGCAGGGCTGCAATTTCCCCTTTTGTTTCCAGGATCGTTGGGTATTCTTTAATCTGGAAGGACACAGATGGACTGGTTGGTTGAACAATCCTGGGGAGTTGGTTTCTACCTATAGCCCTCCTGGGTGGGGAGGGGGGATCTTTTTTGTCTGTTTGAAAGATAAGTTTAATTGTATCCTTTTGATTGAAGGCAGAACTTTGAGCTAGGAGATATTCTCTGGCAGAGAGTAAGACACCAAAATTTTACCTGATGTCTGTTAAGTCTGAGTCAGAGAAGATGCGTGGCTTTCAGTTGCTTGGGGACTGGTCTGGCGCTGTGTATATAAATGCTGAGTTCTGAACCCCAAGATCCGGTTGTCCACAGGCAGATTCTCACAGTAGGTCAGCTTTGTGTAACCTAGAGCTGTCTCTCCGGGAAGCTCGACCCCTTTGGCTCTTGGAGCTGTCTCACCGGAAGTTCAACACCCTCACACCCCCCCCCCTCTGTTCCCGCCGCCAGCTGCCAGCCATTTAGCTCTCTTCCAGTGTTGTTCTGGGGAGAAGCCATCGTTTGGGCATAGACTCGGTCTTCAAAGGCCAAGCCTGGCTGCTAATCTCTGAGGTTAAGCACCTTCCAGCTACCTCAGACAACTGAGACCTATTTATTTTTTATTTATTTATTTATTATATGTAAGTACACTGTAGCTGTCCTCAGACACTCCAGTCAGATCTCGTTACGGATGGTTGTGAGCCACCTTGTGGTTGCTGGGATTTGAACTCCTGACCTTCGGAAGAGCAGTCGGGTGCTCTTACCCACTGAGCCATCTCACCAGCCCTTTTTTTTTTTTTTTTTTTTTTTTTTTGAGACCTATTTATACCTTTCAATTTTTCTTTTTTCTTTTTTTTTTAATTTTTTTATTACGTACTTTCCTCAATTACATTTCCAATGCTAGCCCAAAAGTCCCCCATGCCCTCCCCCCCCCTCCTCTACCCACCCATTTCCACTTTTTGGTCCTGGCATTCCCCTGTACTGGGGCATATACAGTTTGCAAGTCCAATGGGCCTCTCTTTCCAGTGATGGCCGACTAGGCCATCTTTTGATACATATGCAGCTAGAGTCAAGAGCTCCGGGGTACTGGTTAGTTCATATTGTTGTTCCACCTATAGGGTTGCAGATTCCTTTAGCTCCTTGGGTACTTTCTCTAGCTCCTCCATTGGGGGCCCTGTGATCCATCCAATAGCTGACTGTGAGCATCCACTTATGTGTTTGCTAGGCCCCAGCATAGTCTCACATGAGACAGCTATATCAGGGTCCTTTCAGCAAAATCTTGCTAGTGTATGCAATGGTGTCATCGTTTGGAGGCTAATTATGGGATGGATCCCTGGATATGGCAGTCTCTAGATGGTCCATCCTTTTGTCTCAGCTCCAAACTTTGTCTCTGTAACGCCTTCCATGGGTGATTGTTGAGCGTGGTGGCGCACGCCTTTAATCCCAGCATTCGGGAGGCAGAACCAGGTGGATTTCTGAGTTTGAGGCCAGCCTGGTCTACAAAGTGAGTTCCAGGACAGCCAGGGCTATACACAGAAACCCTATCTCGGAAAAAAAAAATTTCTGGGACTGACTGGATGACAAAGGAAATCTTTTTAGCAGCTGTCTTTAATCTCTTTTAAAAGAACCTCGGGGAAAACTTTTAAAGTCTCCCTCCCTGGTCAGTACTGAACAGAAGGGAAAATATCTGTTCTGTCTGTCCAGGCTCTATTGTCTGGCATCTGTCACCCAGGGACTTTTTATCTATCTATCTATCTACCTATCTATTTTTTATGGACTATTTTTTGTTTGTTTTTGTTTGTTGTTTTTTGTTGTTTTTTTTTTTTTTTTTTGAGACAGGGTTTCTCCCTATAGCCCTGGCTGTCCTGGAACTGGACTATTGGTTTAAAGGGTGACATAATTGTAAATCTCGAAAGAGAAAGAAATGGAACTTTGTCTTTTCCTTCGGGCTCAGTCCAGGGAACATTTTCTCCTTCCCCGGGGTTGCTTAGAGCAGCCATGATGAGAAGAGCAGGGACTTCTCGTTGGGGGATGAGTTCTACCTCCCTCTGTGCGGTTTGCTTAGATGGCACGGGGTCCCCCAATTGCCTCACACAGGGGCCAACCTCAACAGCGACAGCGAGCAGGAGCCAAGCAACAAAAGAAGCAAGCACTCCTGCTCCTGAGGTGGGACTGGTGGAGGTTTGGGACGAATTTCTCTGGGTGATCTGGCAGAGCCAAAAGGTTTGGGTCCCCAACAGGAGAGGACAAAGGACTTAAGCTGGGTTGGGGGAGGGTCTCACACTGGACAATACAGGTAAACAAAACTGACAGAAACACATAGAAACACACACACACATACACACACATACACACGAAAGGAAGGAAGGAAGAAAAAACGGTGGCTACCATACCTTCATACATAAACAGAGGGATCCAGTGACATTTCGCATGGCATGGATCCAGCCACATACCTGTTCTTTCGAGTCCAAACAGCCACATACCTGTTCTTTCGAGTCGCCTTAAAGGAACTCACTTTGTAGACCACTTAGCTCCACAGGTGGCAGACCAGGCAACTTTCTAATTTCGGGAGGTGGTGTCAGATCCCTCTGAGGAGTTAGGCAGTGATTGATCAAAGGGAGCCCTGGGAACCTGGACCATCTCCGGCTGCACACCTCCTAGGAGTCCTCTTACTACTGCGTTCTTCCTTGCTTCAAGGGGCTCGGAGACCCTGTGTCTCAAAGTCTGGTCTCTGGCATCTTGCTGGGTCTCCAGAAATGTTTTAGGGTATTATCCACCAGAGAAGACTATTCCGACATAGGTTTAAGCCAATAGAAAGTCTTTATCAGCCAGCCAGCAACTATATTGGGTGCTTGGAATCCCAGTGTAGCCGCAAGCATTTCTCAGGGTGAGCTTTTAATCACAAAAATCATGTCCTGGGTTGACATACTTCAGTTAACAAGAACAGTTAACCAGAAGCAGAACTACAGAAGACCCCCCCCCCCAAAAAAGTTTAGTAAATTTAGAGACTTTCCCAGAACTATGGACTTCGATGGACTAGGTCTTTGTTTTAGTTTTGGCAGGTGGTGCTGTCTGTGTGCTGAGTTTTACAACCTGAATGGTACTTCCATCATGGAGTCAGTTGTGCTAAGGTCTAGGGCCCTGTTACAAAAGCCTGGGCACTTTTGAATGAATGAGGAGTGATTCCTCATGGAAAATCTACAGGTTATTATGTGTCTGGCTGTTTTTCCTCTTTTTGTTTTTGTTTTTTTGTGGGTAGTGGTTTTGTTTTTATTATTTTTGAGATGGTTTCATTTAGCTCAGGCTAGCCTTGAACTCCCAATCGATCCTCCTGCCTCCACCTCTCAAATAGTAGGATTACAGGTACATGCACCACTGTGCCTGGCTTAGAGGCTGTCTTGCAAAGAACGCGTGCCCAAGACATACAGTCATGGCCAGACTGCTCATGCATTGCCAAGCCCCATACCAGATCCCTGCGAACTGACAGACACTTGAGAAAAAAACAAAACCACAATCCCGACCCTCCTCCTGCCTGCAGGCAAGAAGGAGAAATGGAGAACAGCATAGGCAGAGTGGCTTTCCTTGAGAGATGACGGGTAGTAGGTTACATCAGAGGAAGCTGAAATGATTCTATGTGAAGACAGGGCTGGAGACTACAGAGCCGAGGGAGGGTTTGGGGCCTTGGAGCCTGGAAACTCTTTTGACAAACCATGAAGTACAGGATTCTGGATGGGAATTAGCAACATATTTGGAAAGCCAAGCGGCTTGGCACAATCAGATTTAGATAGTCCTGGGGCACCCGTCCAAGGTTTGGCAGAGGCAGAGGGGTAGATTAGTGGCCCTTCTAAGTTTGGATGTCTGGGCCATTCACTGGTCTTTTGATCATCCATAGATGAGTCCATCCCCCCCCACCGTTTTGTTTTGTTTGTTTGTTTGTTTTAGATTGACTTACTTTTATTTTATGTGTATGGATGTTTTGCCTGAATGCATGCGCACCGTATGCATGTGTGGTACCTGTGGAGGCCAGAAGAGGGAGCCAGATCCTGTGGAACTAGAATTATGGATGGTTGTAAGTTGTGAATGTGTGGCCTAGGAACCAAACCCCAGTCCTTGTATGGTCAAGGGCCTTGCAAGAGCAGCAAGTACTCTTAACATTGAAACCATCTCTCTCGCCAAACCCTGCCGGGTGAGTCCTAATGTGCGTAGCTAGACTGTCAACTCCACAGTCGGGGGTGCCTCTGCATTAGACCCTTTGCCCTGAGGATCTGGTTTTCTGAGTTCTTCCTTTCTTTCTGCTTCCCACATTTCTTCTTCTTCTTTTTTTAATCTCTTGCCCCCTTTATTGTATAACTTTACCAGCTAAGGGGCTTTAATACCAAAGAAAATGTTTTGTTTTATTTTGAAAATGGTTTTATTATAGCTTTTATTTGGGTTTTGGGGGTTTTTTGGTTTTGTTTTTATTTTTTTGTTTTTTCAAGACAGGGTTTCTCTGTGTAGCCCCGGCTGTCCTGGAACTCACTTTGTAGACCAGGCTGGCCTCGAACTCAGAAATCCACCTGCCTCTGCCCCCCGAGTGCTGGGATTAAAGGCGTGGCCACCACTGCTTTTGGTTTGCTTTCTTGAGACCAGGTCTCCTGTACCCCAGATGGCCTCAAACAATCAATCCTCCTGCCTCATCCTCCCAAGTGGAAGATTACTGCATGAGTTAACAGGTGCAGCTTTTACTTGTTTTATTATCAAAGATAACAAACAGGCTGGCGAGATGGCTCAGTGGTTAAGAGCGCTGACTGCTCTTCTGAAGATCCCAAGTTCAAATCCCAGCAACCACATGGTGGCTCACAACCATCCGTAATGAAATCTGATGCCCTCTTCTGGAGTGTCTGAGGACAGCTACAGTGTACTTATATATAATAAATAAATAAATAAATCTTAAAAAAAGAAAAAAAAAGAACAGATTATCTTTAAAAAAAAAAGATAGGGCTGGTGAGATGGCTCAGTGGGTAAGAGCACCCGACTGCTCTTCCAAAGGTCCAGAGTTCAAATCCCAGCAACCACATGGTGGCTCACAACCATCCGTAACGAGATCTGACTCCCTCTTCTGGAGTGTCTGAAGACAGCTACAATGTACTTACATATAATAAATAAATAAATCTTAAAAAAAAAAAAGAAAAAAAGAAAAAAAAAGATAACAAACATATTAAGGTGCTAGAGAGATGGCTCAGTGGTTAAGAACACTGTCTGCTGTTCCAGAGGTCCTGAGTTCAATTCCTAGCAACCACATGGTGACTCACAACCATCTCTAATGGGATCTGATGTCCTCTTCTGGTATGCAAGTGTACATGCAGATAGAGCACTAAATAAATAAATAAATAAATCTTTAAAAATAAACATATTAAAAGGAAACATTAAGTACATTGTGTGTTGTAGCTGTTGTACCTTGTAAAATCATTTCTTGTGCCGGGCAGTGGTAGCGCAGGTCTTTAATCCCAGCACTTGGGAGGCAGCGGCAGGCAGGTTTCTGAGTTCGAGGCCAGCCTGGTCTACAGAGTGAGTTCCAGGACAGCCAGGGCTATACAAGACCCTATCTCGAAAAACAAAAAATCATATCTTGTACATTTTTAACACTGACTTAACCATAAGTTATAACAGGCATTTAAGACAGAAAAAAAAAGTATATATGTGTAAAACGGCAAAAGGCCAGAACAGGCTCTAGCTGGTTGTCCCCTAAGCTCAACACTATCTGTGAGCACACAGATGGCCCAATGGTATTTGTTTGTTTGCTTGATACAGGGTCTAATGCCTACCTGGCTGGCCTCTGGCTCTCTGTGTAGGAGATGGTTATACTCTGGTTATACTCTGTTTGCATCAGTTATGAGCTGGTAAGGGCTGGGAGTACAGACATTTGTCACTTACCACCTTGCTTGGGTTATGGGGGCAGGGGAATCAAACAAGAGTCTTGCTTCTTGCTTTTTTTTGGGGGGGGATTGAGGCAGGGTTTCTCTGTATAGCCCTGGCTGTCCTGGAACTCACTCTGTAGATCAGGCTGGCCTCGAACTCAGAAATTCACCTGCCTCTGCCTCCTAAGTGCTGGGATTAAAGGCGTGTGCCACCATGCCCAGTTGTGGTTTAGATCGTGCCCCTCCACTGGCTTTTATGATGGTTCTAGGGATGTAAATTTAGGTCCTCATGCTTGCTCAGCAAGCACTTTTATTAAAATAATAATAATAATAATAATAATAATAATAATAAGCCCTGGACTTATTTTTGTTTTTATTCAAGTGCTGGGCTGCTGGGAATTGAATTCACTTTCTCTACCACCCACATCAGCACCAGGCTCAGCTGAGCACTCTACTGCTCAACTACAGTCCTTTGCTCGTCTTTGCTGACTGGGCATTCCTGTGTCTGAACTCTAGTTGCCTCAGTGAAAACCGATAGGGAGAATTAGCTCCACCTTCTAGGAACATTGAGAAGGGAATACTTGACCGTAAAGATAAAAACCACGTACCACTGCCTCCAACCTCTTGCAGTTAACCTGTGTGGGAACAATGGAGTCCCTAGTCCCTAGGAGATAAGCCTCGTAGGACTTGGGCTCTGAGACACCCTGAGTGGCTATTAGAAGTTCTTCCTCATTCTTGAATTTCAGTACCAGGGTCAGATGGCACTGCTTCTAGTACACAAGCCACTTAAGAAGAACTCCGGCTTTCCTAGAACACAGGTGACAAACACCTTGGCTTGGGTCAAGACGAAGTCCTGGCCAGGCATCTGCCTTTGGTTTGGGAGAAAGCAAGAGAATAATCTGAAGTGGAGTAAACCTTCAGACTGCCATGGGAAGTTCCAGGGACTTCCAAACTGGAGTCCTGAGCTAACCCTGCCTGCATCTCCCCTCTAAGCCTCGAATCCTCCAACTAAACCTCAGAGGTCATAAGGTCTGCTGCAGGGGCAGTTATGTTAAATCAATGGCTGTGCATAAAGCAACAAGTGCTTGCTGGCACATCTGGCGCCTCGTGCAGAGCAGACAGGGGGCGGTTCCCTGTCTTCCGGGTTTTCTAGAGCTGGGTGTGTGATCCAGGAAGACGCCCCGGAATCAGCAGGAAAGACAGCCTTTAAGTGTATTCCAGGAATTTGACCTCTGCTTGCTCTGGTCTTGCTCGCTCCAGCCCAAAGATTTATTTATTATTCTATGTAAGTACATTGTAGGAATACACATGATGGAAGGACAGAACCCATTCCCCCAAATTGTCTTTGTCCTTTGACCTCCTATATACTCACACCCACACTTCCCCATACACACAAAGAACAGAGGGGAAGGGACCAGAGACCGTGTATCTTAGTAAGCTGTGCATCTCAGGCACAGCACAGCATCTTCAGACTCACCAGAAAAGGGCATCAGATCTCATTACAGATGATTGGGAGCCACCATGTGGTTGCTGGAATTTGAACTCAAGTCCTTCAGAAGGGCAGTGAGTGCTCTTAACCGCTGAGCCATCTCTCCAGCCATCCTGTTTATTTTATTTTATTTTATTTTATTTTATTTTATTTTATTTTGGTTTTTTTGAGATAGGGTTTCTCTGTATAGCCCTGGCTGTCCTGGAACTCACTTTGTAGACCAGGCTGGCCTCAAACTCAGAAATCTGCCTGCCTCTGCCTCCGGAGTGCTGGGATTAAAGCCACCACGCCTGGCTTCACCCTGCTTGTTTTTAATAACAAAAATAGTGCTGTTTGCTAATAAAAAAAAAGTCATACAACACGGAAGCACACGGTGTTCCAGTCTTAAACCACGGGTGTTACTACACTCTCCTTCGCCTAAGCTTCATTGAGTCGTCCCCCGCAAATCTTGGAAGCCAGATGCTTGTATTATCCCCCTTTAACAGATGAGTGAATAGAGGTTTAGTGAGATTGCCTGGTCCTACGATCACAGAGCAGGAAGCAAAGAGGCAGGACCCTCAAAAGCCCGGGCAGCTCAGACATGGCCAATCACCCAGCAGTGACTCCGTAAGAGGGATTCTTAAGCAAAAGGCAGGAACTTTGTTTGAAAAACTAGTATTTGCTAAACCAGGTGTGGTAATACATACCTGAAATACCAGCACTTAGGAGCCAGAGGCAGAAGTAGAAGTTTAGGGTCCTCTTGCAAATTCACACAGAGTGCAGCTTGCACTGGGCAGAAGTTCAGGCCACAGTTAACCTTACCCCTCCTTTTTTTTAGGCCCTAGCCAGAGGTATGCGGCTACCCCGTTTCTCCAGCACTGTCATGCTTTCGCTCCTGATGGTACAGACTGGCATCCTGGTCTTCCTGGTCTCCCGGCAAGTGCCATCGTCCCCAGCAGGCCTTGGGGAGCGTGTGCACGTGCTGGTACTGTCCTCGTGGCGCTCGGGCTCGTCCTTCGTGGGCCAGCTCTTCAGCCAACACCCCGATGTCTTCTACCTGATGGAGCCGGCTTGGCACGTCTGGGATACGTTGTCGCAGGGCAGTGCCCCCGCACTCCACATGGCCGTGCGTGACCTGATCCGCTCAGTGTTCCTATGCGACATGGACGTATTTGATGCCTACCTGCCCTGGCGCCGCAACATCTCGGATCTCTTCCAGTGGGCGGTGAGCCGCGCATTGTGCTCACCTCCGGTCTGCGAAGCCTTCGCTCGTGGCAACATCAGCAGCGAGGAGGTGTGTAAGCCTCTGTGCGCAACGCGGCCCTTCGGCCTGGCTCAGGAAGCCTGCAGCTCCTATAGTCACGTCGTGCTCAAGGAGGTGCGCTTCTTTAACCTACAGGTGCTCTACCCGCTGCTCAGCGACCCTGCGCTCAACCTGCGCATCGTGCACCTAGTGCGCGACCCGCGGGCCGTGCTGCGCTCCCGAGAGCAGACAGCCAAGGCGCTGGCACGGGACAATGGCATCGTCCTGGGTACCAACGGCACGTGGGTGGAGGCGGACCCCCGGCTGCGCGTGGTCAACGAGGTATGCCGCAGCCATGTGCGCATCGCAGAGGCAGCCTTGCACAAGCCGCCGCCCTTCTTGCAAGATCGCTACCGCCTGGTGCGCTACGAGGATCTGGCCCGGGACCCACTCACCGTAATCCGTGAACTCTATGCCTTCACCGGCCTGGGTCTCACGCCGCAGCTCCAGACTTGGATCCACAATATCACGCATGGTTCAGGGCCAGGCGCGCGCCGTGAAGCCTTCAAGACCACATCCAGGGATGCGCTCAGTGTATCCCAGGCCTGGCGCCACACGCTGCCCTTTGCCAAGATTCGCCGGGTCCAGGAACTGTGCGGGGGTGCACTGCAGCTGCTGGGTTACCGGTCTGTGCATTCGGAGCTTGAGCAAAGGGACCTCTCTCTGGACCTCCTGCTGCCAAGAGGCATGGACAGTTTCAAGTGGGCATCGTCCACGGAGAAGCAACCGGAATCTTAGAATTTTAGTGGAGAGACCCAGCTATAACATTAGGGTCTATTGGAGTATGATAAAGAAAGGGCTTGGAGAACCCAAAAGCAAGTAGCTGGGAGTGTGAGTGATCTTGTCCTGTACTAGGAAAGGATGGAGTCCAAATCCCACATCTCTTTCTGTCCAGATTGTAGTTTTCGGTTGGGTCTTTTAGGATTTGGATTCCCACCAAGTACTATCGAATGGAAAGCAAAAGCTGTGCCCACTTCCTTCAGAGAGGCAGCCAGCCTCCTACTAAAGCACTTCCTTTCTCGTTGACTCTCTCCCCTCTTTGATCATACCATGCAATCGCAGAGAATGGGGTCCCAGGCCTGCTCTGGAGTGCGGGAAAGGCGCGGCTGTGGGCTGGCTCCTAAAATCTGTGCACCTGCCTCTCGTTGGCTCACCCAGACCTCTGCTCACTGCCACGCCCTAGTATCTCAGTCCATCATAGACTTGGACAGTTATGGGCCTGGTCAAGGAGGAAAATGAGACGATGCTTCCCTCTGTGATTCTCTGCCTGACCTTCTAGAAGGGAATCCAGGCACACACACAACCATACCTGAGGAGGATGGCTTTTTAATGAATCTTTGATTTGTCCTGAGATGAAAGATCCTAATTTATGGAAATAAACATAAATATGCTGCGTGATCCAGATTATAGCCTATTGTGTTTGAAAAGCATCTTAAGAAGTAAGAGGAAGGGCTGGTGAGATGGCTCAGCGGTTAAGAGCACTGACTGCTCTTCCAAAGGTCCTGAGTTCAAATCCCAGCAACCACATGGTGGCTCACAACCATCCGTAACAAGATCTGACTCCCTCTTCTGGAGTGTCTGAAGACAGCTATAGTGTACTTACATATAATAAGTAAATAAATATTAATAAATAAATAAAATTTTTAAAAAAGTAAGAGGAAGCCGGGTGTGGTGGCACATGCCTTTAATCCCAGCACTTGGGATGCAGAGGCAGGTGGATTTCTGAGTTCGAGGCCAGCCTGGTCTACAGAGTGAGTTCCAGGACAGAGAAACCCTGTCTCAAAAAACCAAAACCAACCAAACAAACAAAAGTAAGAGGACTTATTCAAGGTCACATTTTAGGAGAAATGAAGGAAGGAGCTGGATTAGCTCTTTGCCCTGGGGCTGCAGTGGGTAATTCAGGTTTTCATAGCTCTGTGTCCTAGCAGCAATAATCTCTAGCTATACTTTCCCCCTAGAAATACAGCTAGGGGGAACAGGAAATGCTAAGATTCTGGGTCCAGAGCCAAGAATCCAAAGCATAACCTGGAGGAGCCTAGAAGAAGACAGAGAAAGGAGAGAGCTGGGGAGGTCTGGGCAGCAAGCCAAACACAGCCAATGTCTGGGAGGCGCGTGGGGGCAGGTCGTGGGGTGCCTGGAACTCAGGCTTACTAGGAGCTTAGAAGAAAAGATGGCTTAAGGGTGTGTTCTGCCATGCCTTCATCCTTCCAAACAGAGTAAGATTACTTCCTGCAAACCACACCCAGCTCTGACAGCAAAGGGCACATTTAAGGGATGCTGGGCGTGCTGAAAGCTTAGTCCCAGGCTCAGGAGATGAGAGCCAGCGAGCGTAGAGTAAATGTTTAAAGGAAGAGCAGGCTTCCTTCCTCAGGGGAGGGCAAGGGAGTGAGTGGGTTTGAGTCCACATACCAAGCACTCACTGTAAATCACATGGGGGCACACACGGATCCAGGAACTCTAATGCTGTTGCCACAACACTGTCACCATCCTGGGTGCTGGTTCCTGATTCTCAGCATAGGTGTGACCTTCAGTAAGTGGTGGAATTTAGGACAAAGAATAGGACAGATGATCTGAAGACTTCAGACTTTTTTTTGGGAGTTGGGGACAATCATGTTCCCCAGGCTTTCTTGAAACACATTATTTATCTAAGAACTTTCCTATTACCATGATAAGACAACATGGCCAGGGCAACTTATATAAGAAAGCATTTAGTTTGGGGCTTATGGTTCCAAAGTCCACGGCCATCATGGCAGGAAGCATGGCAGCAGACATAGCTCTGGAGCAGTAGCTAAGAACTCACATCTGGAGAAAGAGAGAGCTAACCAGGAAATGGCTAGGGCTTTTAGAACCTCAAAACCCAACCCTCCTCCAGCAAGGCTACACCTTATCTTTCCCAAACAGTTCCACCAAGTATTTAAATATATGAGCCTCTGGGAGTGTACTGGCTAGTTTTGTGTCAACTTGACACAGCTGGAGTTATCACAGAGAAAGGAGCTTCAGTTGAGGAAATGCCTCCATGATATCTAACTGTAAGGCATTTTCTCAATTAGTGATCAAGGGGGAAAGGCCCCTTGTGGGTGGAACCATCTCTGGACTGGTAGTCTTGGTACTATAAGAGAGCAGGCTGAGCAACAGGGGAAGCAAGCCAATAAAGAACATCCCTCCATGGCCTCTGCATCAGCTCCTGCTTTCTGACCTGCTTGAGTTCCAGTCCTGACTTCCTTTGGTGATGCTGAATAAACCCTTTCCTCCCCAACTTGCTTTTTGGTCAAGATGTTTGTGCAGGAATAGAAACCCTGACTAAGACAGGGAACATTCTCATCAAATCACAATTCGTGTGTATGGCTATGGGTGTGTGTGTGCCAGAGCATGCATGTAGAGATCAAAGCACAACCTTGGGTGTCCTCTCTTTCTACATTTTTAAAATGTATGATCTCTGTATGGGAGCTCACAGGTGGAGGTCATAAGTCAACTTTGTAGGTTCCAGGGATCAAACTCAGGTCACAAGCCTTTTGTGTCAAATGCTTTTACTCCATGAACATTTGGGGTGTGTGTGTGTGTGTGTCTTATGTACTTGTTAGTGTAGGTGAGTGCATGTGTTGTGAACCAGCATGCAGGTACTGGGAATTGAACCCATGTCCCCTGGAAGAGCAGACAGTGCTCTTAACCTCAGAGCCATCTCTCTGCTTCTTTAAAACAGAGTCTTAGTTTTTCCATGGAGCACATCAGACTAAGCTGGTCTGTGAGGTTCTGGGGACTCTCCTGACCCTACCTCATATCTCACTGTAGCTTTTATGTGGGTGCTAGAGATTTGAACTCAGGTCCTGTCCTCAGGACGGGCAAATACTAAAAATGTAAAGATCACTGAGCCATCACCACAGCATGGTCTAGAACTCACGATCCTCCTTGTTGTGAGGTGGAGACCCAGAGACCACTCAGCATGACCAAAGTTCGAATTGAGAGTCTGTGTTAAGCTGACTAGTGACTGCCTGGAGACTAGCAATGTGTGTATGCATTCACAGAGTAACCTGGAATGCATACATATTACAGGGAGCTCTTAAAGACGAGGCACACAGAAAAACTGCATTCTGGTCGGCAGTTGCAGGGGGAAGCAGGGAAACGGTTTAAGGATTAAGGAGAACCAAGAACAAGAAGTTACTTGGGACATTTCAACCATGGGTTTCTAGAACAGTGTTGGGTGCTTTCCCAGGGGACTTTGCAGGGCAGGAGGCAGAAGCCAAAGACGGCTTCAGCTGAGGCAAGATGGGAGAAACCTTTGCCCTGTTACACTGCCTTCACCTCCTGAGTGCTACGATGAAGGGCTCTGTGCCTCCACATCCGATTTATGTGGTAGTAGGGTTTCAGACTGGCTGGGCAATTAATTATGCTACCAACTGAGATGTACACACACACCCTTCATCTTTCAAGCTACAGGTCAGGCCACATAGAAATCTGTTTCTGCCCTGATGACAATATGAACATATTTAAAGCCCTAATTTTATCTACCAACAAATCTATCTATTATCAACCTATCAATCTATCTACGTTTGAGGTAGGGTCTCTCTACACAGCCTTGGCTGTCCTGGGTCTCACTACGTAGACCAAGTTGGCTTCAGACTCAGACATCTGCCTGCCTTTGTTTCCAGAGTACTGGGATTAAAGACGACTAAATTCTAATTTTATTAATGAGCAGCTCAGAGAATGACCTTCACCTACTTAGGCAAGAGTAACAAAAACGCCTCAGACTGTACCTGTGTCACTTTTCTCACAGCCATTCAGAAAGAACGACTTAAAAGGGAAAGGACCAGGGCTGGAGAAATGGCTCAGAGCTTCTGAGATGCCGTTTCATTGTGACAGATAAGTTATGGTGGAACAGAGCAGTTCACATCATGATGACCAGGAAATAGAAAGGGTCTGACCCACTTTATGGGTCAGACAAAGGAAAAACCCCGTGAAGTGTTTGTATGTTTCTTCCAGCTAGCTCCTACTTTTTGATGACTTTCCAGTAATTCCATCATATTGGGAGTCATTGAAGTCATTCATTAAGTCAGAGTCGTCATGGTCTAATGGTCTCAGGTAAAGCCCTCACAGATGTACTAGGGGTGCATAGACACACCCAGAGGCATGCTTTACTAATCTCCTACATAATGCCCAACCCAGTCAAGTTGACCATGAAGATCCGTCAGCATAGACAGTGTAACTTATAAGCAATAGAACAGCCTGGAGCGATGACTCAGTGGTTAAGAGCAACTGTTGTTCTTCCAAAAGACCAGAGTTCGATTCCAGCACCCAGATTAGGTAGCCATCTGTAACTCCGGCAACAAGGGATCTGGCTTCTCTGGGCACCTACAGAAAGTGGTGTGTATACATATAATTAAAAGTAATATAAATCTAAGCCGGGCGTGGTGGTGCACTTGGGAGGCAGAGGCAGGCAGATTTCTGAGTTCGAGGCCAGCCTGGTCTACAGAGTGAGTTCCAGGACAGCCAGGGCTACACAGAGAAACCCTGTTTCAGAAAACCAAAAAACACTAGCTAGCGTGTTTAAAGAGAATAGTGCGGGCCAGGGTATGGCGTCATGGTACAGCACTTATAGTCTACACAAGGTTCTAGGATCTCAACCCAGTACTCCCTTCCCACCGCATCACAGAAGAGCACATTTGTAGGCCCAGCAAGGTCGGCTCAGTGGGCAAAAGGACAAAAAAAAGGCCACACACAAGCCTGAGGACCTAAGTCCCATCTCTGGATCCTACAGTGGAAAGGGACGACCAACTCTGGAAGGTTGTCTTCCGGCCTCCACGTGCTCCCTGTGACATGTGGACAACCACACGCATACACACTACCACTAATAATAAATACGTGATAGAAATCAGAAACAGCACTCGGGAGGCAGAGGCAGGCGGATTTCTGAGTTCGAGGCCAGCCTGGTCTACAGAGTGAGTTCCAGGACAGCCAGGCTTATAGAGAGAAACCCTGTCTTGAGAAAAACAAAACAAAACAAAACAAAACCCAAGAAACAAAAAAAATCCAGAACTAAGAAAAACCGTTTCAGGCTCACAAGGGTGGGGTTCCGTGGAAGACAAATCTGTGACAGGAAATGAATGGTGTAGCGTTTGTTTGCAGATCTCCATGGTTCCACCGTGGTTCATGCCTGTGAGGCCAGCAATCTCAACTTCAAGACCTAGTGAGGTCCAGGCCAGCCTGAGCTACCTACAGAGTCAGACCTTGTCTATTGACAGAAAAGGCTGGGTAAAGAAAGTTTTTTTGGCATTTACTATTTTTTTTTTTAAGATTTATTTATTTATTATATGTAAGTACACTGTAGCTGTCTTCAGACACTCCAGAAGAGGGTCTCAGGTCTCATTACAGATGGTTGTGAGCCACCATGTGGTTGCTGGGATTTGAACTCTGGACCTTCGTAAGAACAGTCGGGTGCTCTTACCCACTGAGCCATCTCACCAGCCCGGCATTTACTATTTTTTATTATTACATTTATTTGTTTGTTTTTATTTATTTACTTGTGGGGCACGGAGTGTTGGGGAGACAAGTTTTGGGGGGTCCCAGGATTGAATTCAGGTTGTTGGGCTTGCATGGCAAGTACCTTTGCCCCCTGAGCCACTTCTCTGGCCCAATGGCACTTACTAGTTCTTTTCAGTGTTTACTCAAGGTCTTAACCATGTAACCTTGGAGCCCTGCAACTCCTGTGGAGACCAGACTCACCTGGCTTCGCTTCCCAAGGACTGGGATTAAGGGCCTGCCACTGCACCTGGTGGTATTTGCTAATTCTTAATTGCCTTCAGCTCAAATTTAATGTTTGCATAAGAAACCTCTTTTTATTTTATTTCGTGGGTATGTGTGAGTGCCTACATGTATGTATGCGCACCACCTGGTGACAGGTATGGAAAATCCTTTTGTTCAAACCTCATTTTATTATAGACCAGCTTGCAAACAGGTGACAATGAGTGATGTCCCTACATCAATGAGCGGTACCCTGTTCCCAGAGCCCCGTGTGCAAAGGCTGCCTCCCTTCACCTGGAATCATGCTAATATTGTCCTTGTTCGTGTCTAGGATAGTGATTCTCGACCTGTGGGTCTCCACCCCTTTGGGGGTTGTCTAAGGCCATTGGAAAACACATATATTTACAGTACAATTTGTAACAGGAGCAAAAAACACAGTTATGAAGTAGCAACAAAATAATTTTATGTTGGGGGGGCAACATAACGTGAGGAACTGGATGACAGTATTACAGCCATAGGAAGGGTGAGAATCACTGATCTAGGAGTTTGGCTAGTGAACAGCTCTAAATTCCTAGTATGTGACTGAAGAGAGTACTGGCAGCTCTTGCAGAGGACCTGGGTTCAACTCCCAGCTCAAGACCATCTGTCACTCTAGTTTCAGGGGAACCGATGTCCTCTTCTAGGCTCCATAGGAACTCCACACACATAGTACTCATTCGTGCAGGCAAAACACACACAGATAAAGTAATAAATAAACACATCGGGCTGGAGAGATGGCTCAGTGGTTAAGAGCACTGACTGCTCTTCCAAAGGTCCTGAGTTCAAATCCCAGCAACCACACGGTGGCTCACAACCATCTGTAATGAGATCTGACGCCCTCTTCTGGAGTGTCTGAAGACAGCTACAGTGTAGTTACATATAATAAATGAATAAATAAATCTTAAAAAAAAAGAAATAAACACATCTTTGGGGGTAAAAATGCAGGTCAGATGGCTCAGTAACTAAACCCATTTGCTGTCAAGTTTGGTGAACTGAGTTTAGTCTTCAGCACCCAGGTTGTGGAAGAAGATAACTAGTTCTTGAAAGTTGCCCTCTTGGGGGCTGGAGAGATGGCTCAGTGGTTAAAAGCACTAACTGCTCTTCCAGAGGTCCTGAGTTGGTGGCTCACAACCATCTGTAATGCGATCTGATGCCCTTTTCTGGGGTGGCTAAAGACAGCTATAGTGTCTTTAAATAAATAAATCTTTGGACCGGAGTGAGCAGGGCCAGAGAGAGAAGAAAGTGTCTGAAGACAGCTACAGTGTACTTACATATAATAAATAAATCTTTAAAAAGAATAAATAAATAAATAAATAAAGTTGTCCTCTGACAATCCTCCTAATGCCATGAACATGCACACAAGCATACACACACACACACACACACAAACAACCAAAACCCAAAGCAACACTTCATACACTCTATTGTGATGCAATTGATATACACCAGCTGCACGTTTTAATGTATAAAACTTGACTGGCAGCTGGGCTATGGTGGCACACTCCTTTAGTCCCAGTGCTAGGGAAGCAGAGGCAGGCAGATTTCTGAGTTCGAGGCCAGCCTGGTCTACAGAGTGATTTCCAGGACAGCCAGGGCTATACAGAGAAACCCTGTCTCAGAAAACAAAACAAAAAACAAAACAAAACAACAAAAAAAACAAAACAAAACCAACCAACCAAAAACAAAACAGAACCCAAATACCTCAGTGGGCTGTGCATTTGAGTATAGGAAGTCAAGCCAGCACATTCAGACTCCATTATACGTGAGCTCTTTCCCTATGGCTTCTGGATTTGGTGGTTTTCTCTGAAGTCTTTATCCTGTTCAAGATTATAAGCATGCCTTCATGCTTGCTTCCAGGGGGGTTTAATTTCCCACCAGCAGTCATAACGATATGGAAACATTCCTGGCCAGAATCAAGTGAGAGGCAGGGTTCCCCCACCCTTCCCAGGCAGGCCTCTGTCACACTGCCCTCTAGTGACTGACCTGGTCCTTAGCGTTAGCTTGAACTGGAATCTTCCTGGCCCACTCTTCTACCCCACAGAAGTGAATTAACAGGACCATTTGTTTGTTTGTTTTTTGAGACAAGGTGTCTCCATCTAGCCTTGGCTGTCCTGGCACTAGTTCCTTAGACTAGGCTGGCCTCCAACTTAAAGGTCCACCTGCCTTTGCCTCCTGAGTGCTGGAATTAAAGGTGTGCACCACCACCTCCAGGCTCTAACAATATTTTCTTCTTAAACACAGCCTCACTGTATATCCTCACTGACTATCCTGGAACTCAGCTGTGGATCAAATTGGCTTCGAACTCACAGAGATCTTTGGTCTTCCAAAGATCCTTATTTGGTCTTCCGAGTGCTGGGATTAAAGGCATGTGCCATCAAGTCTCACAAAATATATAGCACAGGCTGACATCCAACTTCTAATCCTTCTGCCTGTTTCTTCAGCATATCCTATGAGTGTGTGTCACCACAACTGACTCTTTATGATCTCTATGCCCAAATCAGATGGGCTGTCCTTACCCTTATAAGCTACTTGATTTAGCTTTAGGTACTACTATCTCCCCATGGAAGGTCTCTCTCTCTCTCTCTCTCTCTCTCTCTCTCTCTCTCTCTCTCTCTCTTCCTTCTTTTCATTTTCTCTATTCCAACTTTATCTTTGGGATGTGGGATGGAGAGATGACTCAGTGGTTAACAGCACAGACTACTTTTCCAGAGGAACTGGGTTTGATACCCAGCACCCACATGGTGGCTCACAGCTGTCTGTAACTCCAGTTCCAAGGGATCTGACACCTTCTGGGCTTCCAAGGGCACCATGTGGTACACAGACATATGGATAGGCAAAGCATTCATACATATAAAAAAGCTATTATTACTGTGTGCCTGCATATGTGTGTGCATGCGTGTGCAAGCACACTTAAATTTATTAGGTTTATTTATTACTATACATAAGTACACTGTAACTGACTTCAGACACACCAGAAGAGGGCATCAGATCTCATTATGGATGGTTGTGAGCCACCATGTGGTTGCTGGGATTTGAACTCAGGACCTTCGGAAGAGCAGTCAGTGCTCTTACCCGCTGAGCAATCTCATCAGCCCCATTTCCTAACTTAAAGTAAGTCAGGCTTTCTGCATAAGTACTGAACCAGTATATGATTTTATCATATCACGAAGGACCAAGGTTTTGTTGTTGTTGTTCTTGGTTTGGTTTGGTTTTTTGTTTTACCAGACAGGGTTGTTTTTGTTTTGTGTGTGTGTGTGTGTGTGCGCGTGCGCGCGCGCGCGCGTGTGTACATGCACGGCTAGTATTTTTCAGAGTGTATTTTTTTTTAAGTTTATTTTAAACTGTCACTGTCTTCAGACACACCAGAAATGGGCATCAGATCCCATTACAGATGGTTGTGAGCCACCATGTGGTTCTGGGAATTGAACTCAGATGTCTAGAAGAGCCATCTCTCCAGCCCAAGCTCTTGTTTTTTAATTTGATTCATAATTGATTCTGGCCGGGCGGTGGTGGTGCATGCCTTTAATCCCAGAATTTGGGAGGCAGAGGCAGGCGGATTTCTGAGGTCAGCCTGGTCTACAAAGTGAGTTCCAGGACAGCCAGTGTGGGGAGCGGGTGTGGCGGCAGTCCCAAAGGTGCCAGGGACTGCAGCTAAGTCATATGACTTGCACCTGACTTCCTCATATAAGACACAAACATCTTGAGTGCTGCGCAGGTGTACCAGGATACAGGTGAATCCAATTTGGTGGAGATTTGCCCCTGCTGCCCTGATTAGCTGAAGCCTCGTGACTGGCGAGGGGGCGTGGCCTGCGGTGCGTGGATGAGAGAGAGTATAAAAGGAGTGAGAGGCCCAGGGTTCGGGGGAGATATAAACAAGAAGAATCAGGACTGAATAAACTGCTGTTAGAAGGACTGGTGGTCGTGTCGTTCTTGCTGGTCGAGAGCGGACGCGACAAGCCAGGGCTACAGAGAAACCCTGTCTCGAAAAACCATAAAAACAAAAACCAAAAAAACATAGTTAATGCTGCATTTGAAAAAAAAATATATGTGTGAGGGGTAGGGGAGGTGAGAGGCATATATGTATAGGTGCTCTCAGAGGCCAGGAGAGGGTGACGGGTCCTCTGGGTTGTTGTGAGCTTCCTGGCAGGTCCTCTGGAGGAGCTGGAAGCACACTTAATCACTAAGCCACTTCTCCAGCCCCCTCCTCAACTTGAGACAGCTCAGGCTGGCTTTGCACTTACCAGTAATCTTCCTTTCTCTTCCCAGATTTGAGATTACAGGTGTGAGCTGTCATACCTTACACTCTTATGCTCTCAGAGCAGTTTCTGTTCCTTAGACTCTTCTTTTGTGCTTATAAAGATATGGAAGGGCTCCATGAATTTGTGTGTCACTCTTGAGCAGGGGCCGTACGAATCTCCACATCATTCCAGTTTTACCTATGTGTCATGCAAGAAGCCACTCCTTTCCTTTCATTCTTTCATTAAAAAAAAAAAAAAAGTAATAGAAGCCAGATATAGGGCTGGTGAGATGGCTCAGTGGGTAAGAGCACCCGACTGCTCTTCCGAAGGTCCGAAGTTCAAATCCCAACAACCACATGGTGGCTCACAACCATCTGTAATGAGATCTGACTCCCTCTTCTGGAGGGTCTGAAGACAGCTACAGTGTACTTACATGTAATAAATAAATAAATAAATAAATCTTTAAAAAAAAAAAAAGAAGCCAGACATAATTTGCACAGAAAGTTGCAAGCCAGCCAAGAGAACGCAGCAAGACTTCATCACAAACCAAACCAAAAAGGTAATAGAAATTGTGGGAGTTTATTCCAAAGGAGAAATGAGAAGATTGGATGACCAGAAAAGGCAAATACTCAAAAGTCTCAAAGTACATTTTCCCTACAAAATATCGATGCTTTGCTTTCTAGGTCCTTCCATTTGGCTGTCAAACCACCAAATTTTCATGTCTATATAGGCAATCTACAGATTCTCCCTGGAAGGCTTCTTAGGGACCTTTGTGAAGTGCTGGGGATCAAACCCAGAGCTGCAGGCATATGAGGCAAGGCGTCTCTCAGAGCTATAACCAACCCAACTTTAACTTCTTTCCTTTGGGAGGGAGGTGAACATCTGGGCATTAATGGATATAGCACACTTATGGGAAAGGGCTGTTGGCATTGTTCATGCTATCCTGTAAAAGCAAAAATCCTACAAAATCTAAAATGCTGACAAGATGTCTAAATATACTGAAAAACAGTTGCTGTAAAAGGTTTTAAAGTTATTGATTTATTATATATGTGTATTAGTCTGGATTCTGCAGAGGGAGAGAACTTAAATATTTATATTTATTAATGAATATGTTAAATTATTTATTGAATGTATCATATATATATATATATGTATATATATGATTTATAGAGTGGCTTACAGGAAGTGGTCCAGCTAATCCAGCAATGGCTGTCTACTAATGGAAGGCCCAGAGTCCAGGAGTTGTTCAGTCCATGGGGCTGGATGACCCCGCTGGTCTTTCAGTATACACTGGAATCTCTAAATAGGTTCTAATGCCAGTGTCTTAGTTTGGGTTTTACTACTGTGAGGAGACACCATGACCGAAGCAACTCTTATAAAGGCAAACATTTCATTGGGGCTGGCTTACAGTTTCAGAGGTTCAGTCCATTATCATCATGACAGGAAGCAGGGCAGCAGGCATGCTGGAGAGGGAGCTGAGAGAATCTCAGCAGGAGAAACTGTCTCCTCCGCACTGGGGTGGAGCTTAAACACTAGGAGACCTCAATGCCTGCCTACCCAGTGGCACACTTCCTCTAGCAAGGCCACACCTCCTAATACGTGCCACACTTCGCATGGGCTAAGCATATTCAAACCGGTAGATGGCGTGGTTCAGATCAAAGGTGGATTTTCCACCTCAAAGATCCAGATTATAGGTATTGCTACTTTAAATCCCTCACAGGTTTCGCCAGCCATTGCGGTTTTAGTTCATTCCAGGCGTCGTCAAGTTTACAACCAGGGAGAGCCATGGCCATATGTGTGTGGGAACCTGTGCAGGTCAAAGGACAACTTGCAGTTATGGGTTCTCTTTTACCACGTGGGCTCCTGAGATGGAACTCAGGTCACAGCTCCTAAAAGTTTCAACTTCTGTGACTTAGAGAATTTCTGGTCCTTTTTTTCTTTTTGGTTTTTCGAGACAGGGTTTCTCTGTATAGCCCTGGCTGTCCTGGAACTCACTTTGTAGACCAGGCTGGCTTCGAACTCAGAAATCCGCCTGCCTCTGTTTTGGTCCATTTAAAAAGTCTTATTTTTGCTTGTTGGTTGTTCGGAAGTTGAACCTACAGTCTTTTGTTTTGTCTTGTATTTGCTTTGGTTTTGGTTTTGACAGAGTTTCTCTATGTAGCTCTGGCTGTCCTGGAGCTTATTCAGTAGAGCAGGCTGGCCTCGAACTCAGAAAGCTGCCTGCCTCTACCTCTTGAGTGCTGAGTTTAAAGGCACGTATCACCACCGCCCAGCGAACCTATAGACTTTGACAGGCTAAGCAACTGGGGTTGGAATCTAGGGATGTGCAGCTAGGCTGGTTCTCTGTCAATACATATTCAGTCCTACAGAGAAATTTGAGTAGGCTAGTGGTCACTTAATTTTTATTTTTGGTGATGTATCCTTGTATACTATTTTAAAATGTATGTGAGTCTATGTGTATGTGAAGGTAAAAAGACAACCATGGGAGTTGGTTCTCACCTTTCACCATATGAGTCCTAGGGATGGAAGGCAAATCCTTCATGCTTGGAGGCAAACACCTCGCCTCTACCCGCTGAGCAATCTCACCGGACTTGTCCTACTTAAAGGTGGCACTAAAGAGGGCAGAGCCCAACACACCCAGATGGAGCAGAAGAAACTTGCCACTAGGGGCGCAGCATGCCGTGGGTTTCTCTAATCGAACGCAGCGCCAGGGGGCGGGAACAACCGTTACCCCGCCCCCTCCATCTGCGGCGCCCTGTGATTGGAAGGAGAAACGATTACTCTAGCAGCGCCGTTGGAGTGGGCGGGAGAAGAGGGCCGGCCAAAGGTGACGCCGTGGCTGCGGAGGTGCGGTACTCCGCGGCGCGGCGGGCGGTGGATGGCGGCGGGATGGAGCGCGAGGGGAGCGGCGGTGGCGGCGGCTCAGCCGGGCTCCTGCAGCAGATCCTCAGCCTGAAGCTCGTGCCGCGGGTGGGCAACGGGACCCTGTGCCCCAACTCCACTTCGCTCTGCTCCTTCCCAGGTACGCCCCGCCCCGCGCCTGCGCACTGCGCACCTGTCGCCTGCCTCCCAGGGCGAGGCCGAGGCAGCCCTGGAATCGCACTTGGGGCGACGGCTGTCCAGTCCTAGTGACTGCTAGTATCCTTCCTCTGAGAGCCTGTGTGCTGACGCTGTCCTCTGACTCTGTCCTACACCCACTTTCCCACCAGCCTGCTCAGACCTGTTGCGGATTCCCCCACCCGCACCTAGAAGAACTTAAGACAGAACTTCTAAATTGCTCTTAGCTCTTACCCGGGCTTCGCCGCCTTCTGCCAGGAGGGCTTTTAAAGTTACATTTACATTGTAGAACTGCTACAATTCAGAAAGTTGTGGAGAAGAGAATGATCCCCTGAGGTTATTAATAAAGGCCCTCAGGGGAGGGCATGATTGCTTTGGGTTTTTGAAGGCAAGACGACAGAGGCGGGGGTGGGGTGGGGTGTGGGGGGGTAGGGGTATTAGGACACTGCCGCAAAGAGAAACTAACCCAGTGACGTTGTAAAAGAGGATGACGGGTGGGATTGCTGACTGCAACCTTCGACCAGACACCTGTGAGTCTCATCTACTGGGCAGCGACTGCCAGGCGCCTCTCGGTGGACACCTGGGACCTGCCTGTGTAGTAGCTGACAAGGTGGCTGCCTTTTTGTTTTGTGGCAGCTGAAGATGTTAGCTTGTGATCCTGCCCACAAGAAAAGAGTCTGGGAGTTCAGATTGTTTCCAGAAGTACTAGTGTCCCACCTGACAGTGATTACAAATAAATACATATATAAATAAACAAACAAATCTGAAAGTGATTACAAATAAGTAAACACACAGACACACAGCATTCTGGCGACCTTCTCCAAAAGATGAAGGGTTCTTTCTTTCCTAGGATTCAGTGAGTCTGTTCTAACTCATTTTCTTACTTCTCTCCCAACTATTAAGGAGATTTCCAAACCTGAGAAGGCGAAACAGAGAATAACAAGTACCCATATGCTTAGTTCGGGTGGTAAAAGTCACATGTCTACTTAAAAGCTGAGGCTCATTAGGCACTTGTGAGACCATCATAGGTGGGGTTAGGTAGGCCTAGATGGTAGGCTAGATTATGGGGCCACAGTTGTATATTTGGCTGGTGTTGATGGATGTCTCATGCAAAGCAGGACTATTCTGGTTTTACAGCCTTGGTCACATCAATGTGCATGTGTGTACACATCACAATTTAACTTCCTGCACTGCGGAAGACGAGACATTAGGATTCTTGAGCTCAAAACTTCTGAACCAGGGATGTGTGTCCTGTCACTGTCACGGTGCCCCCAAGTCAGATCACTTCTAAAATCCATAACACGGATAAAGGGATGTTATTTAAATAGGCCTTATTTAAATTTTTCTCTAGTCAACCAAATAGCTTTTTTCTTAAAAACAAAAAATTGCCGGGCATCGTGGCGCTCGCCTTTAATCCCAGCACTCAGGAGGCAGAGGCAGGCAGATCTCTGAGTTCGAGGCCAGCCTGGTCTCCAAAGTGAGTGCCAGGACAGCCAGAGCTACACAGAGAAACCTTGTCTCAAAAAAAGAAAAAAGAAAAAAAATTTTAAATATATGCATGTGTTTGGGTGTGTGGATGTGAGTACAGGTGCCCACCCAGGCCAGAGGCCGGGAGTTACAGGTGGCTGGGCTATCTGACCTGGTTGCTGGAAATAGAACTCAGGTCCTCTGAAAGAGCAGCAACCACTCTATCTCTGAACTGTTTCTTCTTTGTGATTCTTTTTTTTTTTTTTCATTTTGTTTCTGTTTTTATTTGGTGAGAGAAAGAGTTGTTTTACCAAGAAGGAAAAAAGGCAGATGGCCTGTGAGCTGAGAAAAGGGAGCCGGTCAGAAGCCTTACTGAAGTCCAGATGCTAATCAAGAGTCAGACATGAGCCATAATGCGTCAGCGCTCAGGGCTCACTGGGAACTGAACTCAGATCCTCTGGAAGAGCAGCAGCCGCTCCCAACTGCTGAGCCATCTCTCCAGACTCTCCTGAAAATGCTAATCCGCATGATGTATTTGGGTTTTATTCCTGCTATGGCTGTGACAAGGGTACCATTTACCAGGACTCATTCCTTCATCGGGTCACCCTTCTAGCCGATGTGGGCTCCTGACTGGAGGTATAAACCTGGGTAGGATCACAACAAGCTAAACACTAGGCTAATGCAGAACAGATAGCCCTTGACCTCAAGTTGACCAGAGTGCATCATGAGCACGCCCCATCCCCGCAGTGTCTCATCTTCATTTGGAATTCTGGTTATAATGCGTACTTAAAGGTTTCCCCCTAGTTAGAGACACTAAGGCCCTCTTACTAGGAATCTATTCAGAGTCCTGAGCCTGATTCCCTTTCTACTTTGGTCACACAGGAAAAGTTAACTTGTACTTTATGCTAACTCATGGCAGATCATTGCCCTAAAATATTCTGTGGTTTCTCTACACTAAAAAGCTTTGAATTGATTTTTTTTTTTAAATCCACTTTTGTAATTTGGACATCTAGAGTTCTGCCAGAGTCTCCTTCTGACTTGCTCTGATCTCTTTTGCTGTTTCTTTGTGTTTGTTTGTTTGAGACAAGGCCTCATTGTGTAGCCGAGGTGGCCAGAGAACCTGAGCCTTCCAGGCGTTGGTGCTGAGATTCCAGGCCTGCACCACCGAGACTGGCTTTTAGTTGTCATTTGTAATAATCAGGAATGACATTTGTTCTCTGAACATAGGGTTTCACTAAATTAATGTCAAATTAATCACACCCAAGAATATTTTGATTATGCTGTTGCTGGAGTCAAGAATGGATCCAACTTAGACAAGTCAGTAATACATTTACAGAATATGATGTATCTGTTGAAGGTTTTTTAAAAAATATTTTTTTATTTATTTTATGTATATGAGTACACTGTAGCTGTCTTTAGACACACCAGAAGAAGGCATAGGATCCCATTACAGATAATTGTGAGCCACCATGTGGTTGCTGGGAGTTGAACCCAGAACGTCTGGAAGACATCAGTGCTTTTTTTTTTTTTTTTTGCTTTTTTGAGACAGGGTTTCTCTGTGTAGCCCTGGCTGTCCTGGAACTCACTTTGTAGACCAGGCTGGCCTCAAACTCAGAAATCCGCCTGCCTCTGCCTCCCAAGTGCTGGGAATAAAGGCGTGCACCACCATGCCCGGCTGACAGCAGTGCTTTTAACTGCAGAGACATCTCTCCAGCCCTTAAGGTTTATTTTTATTTATGTGTATGAGCATATGTGTATAGGTGCCCATAGGGAACAGAAGAGGCCATTCAGTCTCTGGGAGCTGGAGTTACAGGTATTTATTTGCCCAATGTGGGTTTTGGGATGTGAATTCCGATCCTCTGTAAGAGCAGTAGCAACGGCTCATAACTGCTGAGCCATCTCTCCAGTCCCATTGTGTTGGGGTCCCTGAGAAAAGGGCCTTGACTGACAAAACAAAAGCCCTCATTTGGATCCCTCATTCTATGGAGACATGGAGAAAAGGACACCATACCTGGGAGAAGCAGGAGAGAGGGCTGGGGCATGTCAAGGGATGGAGCGCTTGTTTTCCACAAAGTGATCAGGTGTGATGGCAGACACCTGGTGACACAGCACTTGGATGGCTGAGGTGGGACAGTTGTGAATGTGAGGCCAACCATCCTGGGCACAGGCCTGAATCCAAGGCCAGCCTTGGCTATTGTTTGAAAAAGAATATCTCTACCTTCATGGGCTCATACGTTTGAATGCTTAGTCCCTGGTTGGTGGAACTGTTTTGGGAAGGATAAGGAGGTATGGCCTTATTGAAAGAGGTATTTCATTGGGGGTAGCTTTAAGGGTTTTTTTTGTTTTTGTTTGTTTGTTTGTTTTTTTGAGACAGAGTTTCTCTCTCTCTGTAGCCCTGGCTGTCCTGGAACTCACTTTGTAGACAAGGCTGGCCTCGAACTCAGAAATCTGCCTGCCTCTGCCTCCCGAGTGCTGGGATTAAAGGCGTGTGCCACCATACCCGGCGGCTTTGAGGTTTCAAAAGCCCACATCAGGCCCTGTCTGTCTGTCTGTCTGACTGTCTCTGTCTCTCTCTGCTTGGTGCCTGTGGATCAGGTTGTAAGCTCTTAGCTACTGCTCTAGTGTCTTGCCTGTTTGCTTCCTACTATGGTGACAATGGCCTCCCCCTCTGAAATTGTTAACATGCTTCTGGTTAAATGCTTTCTCTTAGAAGAGTTGCCTTGGTCATGGTGTCTCTTTACAGCAATAGAACAATGACCAAGACAGGGAGAATCAGGAGAGAGGTGCCAGGCCACAGTTGGTTGTCCAGAGAGTAAATCACTGTTAGAGCCGAGGGGATGGTAGCACCTGGCAGATAGGAGACAGTTGGCAAGCAAGGAGTGTACTATTAACTGATGTAGACTGCTGGGCCAGGAGCATCCAGGCAGCCTAGTACCAGCAGGGAGTCACAGGAGCGGGCAAGACTCCAGTCCTCAAGGGGACAGATGTGATCTGCTTACAACCCCAACTTTACAAAGGTTCACCCAGGAACAGGCGTTTACCCAGCTGTTTGACCTAGGTCACAAGGTTGGAGAAAAGCCAGATGAGAGGATGGCTGTGGCCTGCCCGGCACCCCCATTCCTGTTCTTTTAGACTGGAGCTGGTCTTGGGGCCCAGATGATCCATTTTGGGGAGTTAAAGGCAGAGAGCTGGCCATCAGCAAGCCCTTGTGTTCATTCAGTGTCATTCGGAGAACCCAGCTCTCTACATGACTCTGCTCTTACACTGTCTGAAAGCTCTGTGTGTATGCGCATGTATGTATCTCACTCAAGACTGAACCCAGGGCTTTGATACCACCAGGACCGGAGTTTGAATCTCCAATACTGACATAAATGCTGTGTGAGCATGGTGGCCAACTTGTAGTCCTGGCGTCTGGAAGGTGAAGAAGGGATCCTCAGAACAAGCTGGTTAGCTAGACTGGCTGGATCTGGCTATCTAGACTGGCTGGATCTGGCTATCTAGAATTGGTGAGGTTTGCATTCTGAGAGGCTCTGCCTCCAAAAATGAGGAAGAGAGCCATCAAAGAGGCACCCAATGGCAAACTTTATCTCCACAAGTGTGCCCATACACTTGTAATCATACACACACACACACACACACACACACACACACACACACACACGGGGAGGGGGGCTGTAAAAATGTAAAAAAGAAGGGCCCCCATAGATGGTCTTGGACTTCCCAGTTCACAGAACCTTGAGCCAAAAGATTGTGTGACAGCGGCAAAAAACCTACAATACAACTGCCAAGGAAGCCCCAGCTGATACTGCGCTTGGCTTGAAGTAGTGAACAAGGACATGCCAAAAGACAGAGAAACATTTTTGGCAGCATGTTGAGCCAGGGAAGCGAAAAGAACTCTATATCAATCGATAAATAGCTATTAAACAGTTGGCAAATTAAGGTGCAGTAGATTAAAAAGAAATCACTTAGGTTTTTTTTTTTTTTTTTAATGTTTTATAGATCCAAGTTTGTGATAGCTTTTAAAGTCTCATAAATACTCTCATCCTGAGAGTATTTTTATAAACTACTTGGTTTAATATAATAAAGCCTTTCCCCCCCTCAGAGTGTTCTAAGTGATACTATATGTGGACACTCAAGTAGCTAACATATGGCTTTGGGTGGTGGTGGGTAGGCGGGATTTGGGGGTTCGGGGTGATAGGTGGGGTGGATTGTCCCTGTGTGCTGCTGCTCAGAATGGTGCTGGCCGGATCCTGGTGGCCCTTGGGTAGGTGCTATGCTGCAGGGAGTTAGCATGGGTGAATGTGTGGGTGTTTGTCACAGCCAGGCTGCTGTAACACAGTTCCACAGGCTAGACCATTGAAACAGCTGTTTGCTTCTCCATTCTGGAGGCTGCAAGTCAGATCTGGGTGCTAACCAGCAGTCGGGTTAAGATGAGAACTTCCTTCCTACCTCTCCTGGAGCTGCCTTGATACTGTGTCTACACGTCTTTTTTTTTTTTTTTTTTTTTTTTTTAAGATTTTTTATTATTATAAATAAGTACACTGTAGCTGTCTTCAGACACACCAGAAGAGGGCATCAGATCTCATTTTGGGTGGTTGTGAGCCACCATGTGGTTGCTGGGATTTGAACTCAGGACCCCCGGAAGAGCAGTCAGTGCTCTTAACCTCTGAGCCATCTCACCAGCCCGTGTCTACACGTCTTATAAATGAGTCTAAATAAGTCCTGGTGTATTTAAACAGCTGAGAGCCTGTAAGTGAAAGTTTTTGAACCCTTTAAAAAAAAAAACCACAAACACACACACACAATAAAGCTTAGCATGGTGGCAAATGCCTAAAATACGCAAGGGAGGCAGGAGGATCAGAGTTCAAGACCAACCTCGGATACATACTGAGTACGAGGCTATTCTGGCCACACGATGAGACCCTGTCTCCCAATAACAAAACAAGGTTCTGGGGAGGTGGCTCACAGGTTGAGAGCATGAATGTGCTGCTCTTGCCGAGGACCCAGGTTCAACTCCACCACCCAGCTGGTGGCTCACAACCGTCTATAACTCCAGTTCTAGGAGATCCAATGTCGTCTTCTGACCTCCATGGGCACCAAACATGTACAGCAAAACCCACTAGAGACAACTTCCTGCTGACAAGAATGGGAATAGTGGGTGCAGGGGCTGGGACTGGGTCCCTTGGCAGTGCCTCACTGGGGAAGCTGGTGACTCAGGCTTCGCCTTTCTCTCCCCTCACAGAGATGTGGTATGGTGTGTTCCTGTGGGCACTGATGTCCTCTGTGTTCTTTCATGTCCCTGCCGGACTGCTGGCCCTCTTCACCCTCAGACACCACAAATATGGTAGGTTCATGTCTGTAAGCATCCTGTTGATGGGCATCGTGGGACCAATTACTGCTGGAATCTTGACAAGTATGTTAGACATTAAAATACCGGTCAAAAACGTGTAATGTGGTTAGTCACGTAGTTCTAGGACTCATTTTAGAAATGGGGGCATGGGGTAGGGCTGGGAATTTAGCTTGATGGTAGAATGCTTGCCTGACAAGCACAAAGCCCTGGGTTTGGTTTCTAGCACTGGGAGGGGGAAAAGTTTTGTGTGTGTGTGTTCATGTGCACACACACGCACATACAATGAGTTTTAAAGAGTTAGCTTTTGGGGCTGGTGAGATGGCTCAGTGGGTAAGAGCACCCGACTGCTCTTCCGAAGGTCCGAAGTTCAAATCCCAGCAACCACATGGTGGCTCACAACCATCTGTAATGAGATCTGACTCCCTCTTCTGGGGGGTCTGAAGACAGCTACAGTGTGCATTACATGTAATAAATAAATAAATAAATCTTTAAAAAAAAAAAGAGTTAGCTTTTAAGTGTGGGTCTTATTTTTTAATGATTCCTTTATTGGATTTTATTTTGTTTTTTAACTTTCAAGCTCCTTACCTGGCTAATCTCTTTGGCATTCCAAGTCAGATTTGAAACTCTTTGAGATGGGCCTCTAGCAAAATAAAAGCATTTACCCATGGAAGCCTCTGCACCTCTCTGATCCCATCTCCCTTGACCTGGGCTCTGCAGAATGGTTCACTGATTGCTTCCACTCTTTCGAGTGTGGCTCCTTTAGAGATGGAGACTAAATCTGTTTAGGGAGATAATTGAGGGCTAGGCATGCAAAGTGGCAAAGCTGACTTAGCAAGTCTGAGGCCTGGGTTTGACCCCAGCAATGCACACAAAGGAAGTTAAGTGTCTGATTTGTGTTTTTCAATCCCCTATGTTCCCGGACCCAGACTTCCTGACTAAAGACTGGAGTAACATGGAAATTAGAAACTACTCTTAAACCCACTTCTTTCTTTTGTCTTTGTTTTGTTTCATGTCCCTGACACAACTAGAGGAATGAAAACTTATAAATCATTTTTAAATTTATACTTACACAGAAGCATGTATATTTATTTTCTAGAAATATAAACAAAATGAAAATGAAAGTCATACTGGGCATTAGTAGTCACAAGTTGTATTTTGGTGTGGTTTTTTAAAAAAATAATTATTTTTATGTGCATTGGTGTTTTGCCTGCATATATGTCTGTCATATGCATATATGTCTGCATATATGTCTGAGGGTGTCAGATATTGGAGTTGTAAACAGTTGTGAGCTAGCTCCCTTGTGGGTACTGGGAATTGAACCCGGGTCCACTGGAAGAGCAGCCAGTGCTCTTAATCACTGAGCCACCTCTCCAGTCTCAGATATTAAAAAAAAAGGAATATATATTTATATCATAAAATATATAAATACATAATATATTCATATTATAAAATATATAATCATAAATGTATTTGTAAAACATAGGAATGTAACATTTCTAATTTGTTACCTTATTTTATTTCACTGTAAACTTAAACCCTTGAGCTTTGAGCAGAAAGGTCCATTTGGTCTCTTTGACTGGCTTGCTTTCCCTCTCTTCCTCCCTCCCTCCCTCTCTTCCTCCCTCCCTCATTCCCCTCCAACCCCCCCACCCCCCATCTCTCTCTTTCTTTTGACACTGTTTCTCTGTGTTCTGTATCACTAAATGTTACCCTGCTGTATCCACTCAGAATTTCTGGCCCCTGAGGCAGTAAGGCAGGGGTGGAAGGACCCGACCACACCCTTGAACCCTGAGGGACCAGAGGCCTGTGTGCTGCGGACCTGGCACCATTGTCAGCACACAGTAGCTGAGCACACACTCACTCGTTTCTGTTCCAAGCCTTTCCGGCAGTGTTTCCTCTTCCTGCTCGCTTGGATTTTCCTTCCTTTCCTCCTCTGAATCTTGTGAGGGCCCAGGCCTGATTCTTCAGGCTTCTTTCTTTTCTTTTCTTTTCTTTTAAGAAACTTCAGTTACAGAGACCCCATGAGATTTGTGCTCTGACACTGTGGTGACATTTGATGGCCGCTGGAGACAGTCAAATATTTGTTCTCTGTTTGCTTCTCAAAGCACATTAATAATATCTCGTGTCACTTTTTTTCTTTTTTTAGTTTTTTTTTTGTTTTTTAGTTTTTTTGAGACAGGGTTTCTCTGTGTAGCTCTGGCTGTCCTGGAACTCACTTTGTAGACCAGGCTGGCCTCGAACTCAGAAATCTGCCTGCCTCTGCCTCCCAAGTCCTGGGACTAAAGGCATGTGCCACCATGCCTGGCTTCATGTCACATTTTAAGAATGTTTAGTCTTTATTTTGAGGTGCTGAGAATGGAACCCAGAGCCTTGTACATCCTAAAGTGAATGCTTTGTCACTGAGCCATACCTTCTGTCTACCTATAGATAATTGGATGGCGTTGACTGTGTTTCTTCCTGAGAGTCTCAACAGAGGTCTGGGTGTAGAAGATGCGATAGGGTCTCTGGGTCCGCACCAGTGTTTCTGTGCTGGGCTCCTGTTCTCCACGAGGTTGTAGTGACTATAGAACGGGAAATAGCAACCTGAGAAAGAGAAGGAACCCTTTGTCCTCTCCTTAGTGTCCTTTGAATCGCGTGTTGGTTTCTCCCTCTTTTCTTTCTTGAACGGAATCCTCCATATAATAGCAAGTGGAGCTAGGTTCCCCTGTGCCCTGGATCTGTCTCATTTCTTGATCTGTCTCAGGAGATTGTCATCCATTGCCAAGAATGTATTTGGTGACCATAGGCATGGGGTCAGCTAGCAAGAGAGTGAGGGGAGATGATGGACCAAGAGGGAGCTGCTGTCTTGTCATCTCAACTGTCACTTCAGATCATTCAGTAAATATGAGATGCTCAAGCTAAGGGAGTCCAAAGCTAGATACAGACTTGCAAACAGCATAAAGAAAGTTAGCATGGCCACCAGAAAGGACAGAGAGCACTAAACTGTTCGTTCATTACTAGATAATAAAGTCTATCTCTAGACAGGGAAAATTTTAAATCTTATATTTTTTGTAATGTAATTAATTTCAGGTTTGTTTTTGTTTTGTTTTGTTTTGTTTTTTACTAATTATTATTATTATTTTTTCTCCTTCAACACTGCTTGAATTTGAACCAGGTGCAGCAATTGCTGGCGTCTACCGAGCGGCAGGGAAGGAAATGATCCCCTTTGAAGCCCTCACCCTGGGCACCGGGCAGACGTTCTGTGTAGTGGTAGTCTCTTTTTTACGGGTTTTAGCTACTCTATAGCCTCCGCCCTTTCACTGTGATGGCGTCCCTGAGTTTTATAGACTCTCCTCAAAAGGAATGGACAGTGTCATGGTTTCTTCTTTCCTCAAATGGAACCAGCTAGAAGGTGTGAGAGTGTGAAGACCACCACAACCCTTTCCTCTAGTTGAAGCTCCAGAAATTGAAGACCCTGTGGACGCCCGTCATCCTCCTTGGCATTTCCTCTCTTGAGGCAACTTAAGTTTTACAGGCGCACACTTTCACCTAAGCCAGCAATGCCTTGGAGTCTGCGTCCTTCCTGTGCAAGAATGTATCATTGCCGTTTCCTAGCAACAGTGGAGATTGCTGCTTGATTTCAAGGGGGCAGGCTACACTCTACTGAGAGCTTAGCCAAGCTGGCTTGGGTTGGTTGAGAACAAACTGCTGGAATGTAACAGGAAGAAGAACTGAAGTAGCGTTCAAAGCAACAGCTTTGGTTCCACTGTCAAAAGTAGGTGACCACTGAGAATGTGACATGTTATGGATAACTATCTTGACCTCTGATTATTTAATATATTTCAAGAGATGTGAATTTATCATTTGATCAAAATAAGCTAGCTAATTGAGGGTTTTTTGTTTGTTTGTTTGTTTGTTGTTGTTTTTGTTTTGTTTTGTTTTCTTTTAAAGACATGAAGTCTTGCTTTGTTGCCCAGGCTGGTCCAAACTCCTGGGCTCAAGGCATCCTCCTGCCTCAGCCTCCTGAGTAGCTGGGACAATAGGCATCACTATCGTGCCTAATCGAGGTTCTTTTTCCCAAAGAATGTCCCTGACACCTTGTCATCTTTAACACTATCCATTTTATTTACCGTCTCTGAAAACACACAGACTTTCTTCAGTGGCTTGACTGACTTGAACTTCAAAACCAATTAGGCTGGGACACTCTTTGGACATTCGGGCACAGATAAGATGCTTGCAGGATCCTGTTAGGGTTTTTCTTGCTGGTTCCGTTGATTGGATGAGCCTGTGCTCGTGCAGTGTGCTGAGGGGTCAGTGGCTATTGGTTTTCCTCACACTATGTTTACCTAGCAGTGGCTCCTTAGCCCGCTCATTCTTGCAGTATTTGCATATCCATTCCCAGAAAGTGCCTAACACTTCCTCTTCAGATAGAACCCCTCCGGCCTTCTTATTTTTCTTCCAGAGAATTGATATCCTTAAAGAGTAGTAGTAGTTTTTAACTCAATTTCTAGCTATTTTAATGTTTACCTCTACTTCCTAACTTTGTTTTTCCTTAAAAAGGCCTCCAAACTGTACCTTTGGAAGGAAAGGGGGTACAGAGCCTAAGCACCTGTCATCAATCCAGTGGTTTTGTATAAACTACAATAAAATACAACAGCCGTGTTGTAACCTGTTTTCAAAGTAGCTTCTGGTGATGAACTGACAGTTTTAAAAGAAAATTTTCATTGTGAGATTAAGGCTCCCAACCTATGAGGAAATAAATTTATCTTAAAGCAATATGCGCTCCGCTTCTGGTTAAATAGTAGCCAGGAGGGGCTGGCAAGATCATTCAGCATGAAAGGTAGTTCTCAGGGTCCACGTGTTAGATGGTGAGAACCAACTCCTGCCGTCGCCTCTGCTCTCTACATGCTGTTCACGTCACACATAAATAAAATTTCTTTTTAAATATCCAAGACTCTCTGTGGGCACTTGCACCCATATGCACATAACTTCCTGTCCTCCACGTACACATGATTTTAAAATTTGATAAAACAGCCAAGCAGATCAATTTGCCCAGTAATGGCATCAGGGGAAACTGCAGGGATGGCTCCAAAAATAATTGGCTCTTTCCTTTTGACCACCACTTGTCAAAACTGTAGTGACGATCAGATTTGGTGGGCAACTAAAATGCAAATAAATGGCTCTTCCTATCCCCCAGCAAAAAGAGCAAATCTTTCTTCCAAGGAAAGATTTCCATTTTCAGTCTGAGAGACTTTGAATTTGGAAAACATCCTTCAGCTGGAGAAACTGGAATATTGTACCGGGCCTTGTGGGCGCGGATGGCATCACTGGAAGGATGTGGGATGTAATTTTACACACTAAGCACATAGGTGAATAGGTGGTTGGCTGTTCCCCTAAACAATAACTCGTGAACGTATTCATCCATGAATATTTGTGTTTCTAATCAAGACACACAAGTTCGGGTGTTTTTGTTTCTGTATGTTTCAACGGCTCTAAAAACAAACACTTGAACTTGAAATGTATCTTCAAATTACTTAGTGTTTTATCTATCCCAATATGTGTGAAGCATTCTTTTTTTGGGGGTGTGTGTGTGTGGTTTTTCTGGTTTTTTTTTTTTTTTTTTTTTTTTTTTGGAGACAGGTTTCTCTGTGTGAAAACTTTGGCTGTCCTGGACCCACTTTGTGGATCAGGCTGGCCTCGAACTCACACAGAAGATCCACCTGCCTCTGCCTCCCAAGTGCTGAGACTAAACACATGCACCACCAAGCCGAGCTGTGTGAAGTATTCTTTTGTGGATAAATGTACATAGAGTCTATAGACTGAGCTCTGTGGCTTGAAATGTTTTCAGGAAGAAACCATTTGAATGATAAAGAGTGTGTTCCACTTGGACGCTGTTTCTGCTGTCTCTCTTGCTCTTCTTGTTTCAAACTCGAGTTGTTTGCCACAGTTTATTTTGAACACATCACCTTGAGGAATTTCCTCCCAGTAAGGACTTTCTTGGACCATGATTCCTGCATCTGAGTCTCCCTTCTCATCCTAAGTTCTGAGATAGAGAGGCAACCTCCAACCAAAAGCTGATTTCTTGATGCCTTAGTGGGATTTTGAGGTTAAAATTAAGTTCCTGTGTAAAAGCGTAATGCTTATGAGCAAGATGCTTCTCTGGGCTGCACACTTCCTTTGCAGCAAGATTTCACTTAGGAAATGCAGGAAGTGGCGAGCCAGCAGTTCATGCAAGTAATAGTGTCCATCCTTCCTGCGTCCTTTAGGTTTTTAAATTGTATGTTGGCTTTTGATTCCAATGTCTTTTATGACTGCCCTGGTTTCCTGTAAGTTATTGTGACAGCCGGGACATGCCAACCTTCCCTGAGGAACTCTTTCCTGGAATGTGAAGCCCTGGTGCCATTAATGGTCCACGCGCAGAAGGTTTTGTGAACTTGTATTTCTTTCTTGTGTACTGTGTAGGGCTGGTTATGACCAAAATCAGTTTAACTTTTTATATTAGGTTATTGCACTTAACTGCTATAGTCAAAATGATCAAATCTTTGTACATTAGAGATTTATTTAAATATTATTTTTCTACTGACATTTCTAATGCTAGTATAAATGTTTATTATCAATAAAGAATTACTTTAAATTCTTTGCGTTGGGAACCTTGATTTGTTTGTTTGTTTTTAGATTTCATTTGATGCAATGTCTTGCTATGTATCCTTGGCTAGCCTCCATCTCTTCATGAAGCCCAGGCTGGCCTTGAATTTGTGGCAGTCTTCCTTTCTCTGCCTCTGAGGTACCAGGATTGCAGGCGTGCCACCACACTCGGCTCTGCAGTTGCTTTTTCTTTTTTCTCCCGACTCCCACCCCCCACCCCCCCACCTAGTACTACAATACTACTGTTACCACCACCACCTCTTCCTTCTCCTCCTCTTCCTCTTCATCCTCCTTTTCCTTCTCTTCCTCCTCTTTTTTTTTTTTGTTTGTTTTGTTAGTTTGTTTTTTTTTTTTTTGGGTTTTTTTTTTTCGAGACACGGTTTCTCTGTGTAGCCCTGGCTGTCCTGGAACTCACTTTGTAGACCAGGCTGGCCCTGAACTCAGAAATCTGCCTGCCTCTGCCTCCCAAGTGCCCTCCTCTTCTTAACTTTAGATTTTTCTCTATTTATTCGTTTCTGGACAGGATGTACTGAGCAGCCATGGCTGGCCTGAAACTTGTTTAAGGCTGTTCTGGAGCTGAAATCTGCTGGCCCCAGCTTCCCAAGTACTAGGACTAAAGGCGTGAGCTACCATGCCTGGGTTCCCCCACCTCCTTTAATTTATTTACTGGTCGGAGCAGAGGTTAGAGGACATCCATTTTAACCACTTGGCCATCTTGCCAACGCCTGGGATTATATTTCTATTGCAATCTTTTATAATGAAATTTTATATGTTTAACTGTATCTCTCTTATGTTCAACTTTATAGCTCAATTATTTTTCAGAAAACGTGGTGGTACTGTGCTTAAAGTGAACATCACTCATTAACTCTACTGATCAGGTCGTTTATTCACATCAAGCGGCTTTATATGGGGCCTGGAAAGATGGCTCCGTGGATAAAGGGTTTGCTGAGCCAGCACAAGTCCCAGAGCTCAGATTCCCCTGCCTCACTAAATAAATATCTCGTGAGGAAGATAACTAATGTCAGCCTCTGCCCTCCACATGTATGCCTAACGCCCACTAGAACATCCATGTGTACCATATATGTGGAAAAAAAAGCTATATGACCCTATGGGAGGGTGGCTGAGTAGTATGAAAATAATTTACAGTTTCAGTGGTTTACTGGAAGAACGCCACAGATTTCTATAATTTAATGTCCTCAGTGACTAGTATACCTCTCCTATTTCCAGCAAGTTTGGTCACTCAGTTTGGGGTAATTTATCATCCATTCTTTGGTTTGAGACAGGGTCTCACTATTTTCTCTGTCTTCAAACTCGCTGTGTAGACCAGATTAGTCTCAAACTCAGAGATCTGCCTACCTCTGCTGAGATTAAAGGTGTACGCTACCACACTCAGATGTAATGTGTGTGTTTGTTTTGAGACAGGGTTTCTCTGTGTAGCCCTGGCTGTCTTGGAACTCACTCTGGCCTCAAACTCAGAAATCCTCCTGCCTCTGCCTCCCAAGTGCTGGGATTAAAGGAATGCGCCACCACCGCCTGGCCCAGATGTAATGTTTTTAAGCAGTACATTTGTGTACAGTAAGTACAAGAATGTTGGCTTACAGCTTGGTAATTTTTTACATGTGTGCACTATGTGACTACTGGTCAGATCAAGAAACATGTGTCTGCCGTCCTGGGAGGATACAGAGCATCACATATGGACCATCAGGGTTTAGCCAGAAATCCGCATGTGTCTGCGGACCTGAGACGTATTAAAGGAGCTTCCAGTTTCCTTAAGTGACAACCCACACTTGAAAGTGGAGTCTGGAAAAAAAAAAAAAAAAAAAAAAGCCGGGCATGGTGGCGCACGCCTTTAATCCCAGCACTCAGGAGGCAGAGGCAGGCGGATTTCTGAGTTCGAGGCCAGACTGGTCTACAAAGTGAGTTTCAGGACAGCCAGGGCTATACAGAGAAACCCTGTCCCGGGGGGGAAAAAAGTGGAGTCTGGAAGCTGAAGAGCTGAATTTGGCAGGATGATCCCTTAAATTATTGCCAAGATAACAGGTTGCCCAGCATCTGACAAGAGCTGGAGACTGAGCACTGGTCTAACAGCATTACCCCTGAGTAGAGGGCTTGTCACCTGGCTCTAGCCTATTTTTGTTCAGCTGGATGCTGACCTCATGTCATATTTAATCATTTTTAAATGAGAAGCCGAGACTCTAGACTATTTGAAACCCATCCATTTTTAAGTGCTGACACCCCCCCCCCCTTTTTTTAATCTTTTTTTTATTTTTGTTGCTAGAGATCAAACTCAGAGCCTTGGACTCATACTACCCCCTTGAGTTATACACACTTGAATGTAGAATGCTTCTAGATGGACCAATGCATGTTTTAGACCTGCCAAGAACCACTTTACAAAAGCATCCGGCTGGACGTGGTGGCGCACGCCTTTAATTCCAGCGCTCGGGAGGCAGAGGCAGGCGGATTTCTGAGTTCGAGGCCGGCCTGGTCTACAAAGTGAGTTCCAGGAAGCCAGGGAGGGGGCTTAGTTAGTAAAACGCTTGCTACACAAGCACAAGAATCCAAATTCAGGTCTCCAGCATCCATGTAAATGCTGGGCAGGCTCAGGAGATGGAAGGAGGGGGTTTCAGGATAAAGTAGCTGGCTCTGGGTTCGAGTCAGACCCAGTCCAAAATAAGATAGTGAGATTGAGGAAGACATCCAATATCAACCTCTACTCTCTACAAGTGTACACACACACACCTGCACACCCACACTTACGTGTACACGTGTACATGAGTCT